>NC_081797.1:1967366-2009866 GCF_963082965.1 Carassius carassius
CATACGTCAGTGGAACCAGACGATAGGTTTAAATGTTTTCCTGGCTTGACTGTTAAAAGCAGATGATTGGGATCCCGCCCCTCCCCCCAGCGGGAGGGGCGGGACATGTGCACACAACCGCAATCTTTGCCGTTACGGGTTTTCCTTATGTAGTTGTATTGAAGATTGAGGAAGTGGCATGTCTCTTATAAACTGTCTCTGATATAAGTCATGATCTGCAAGATTAACCACAATCTGATGTGATCCGACCACCTCAGAGAAAACCAGTGTTGGGCTGCTGCAAGAGCTTTTGAAGCACAGCAGCTGTGGTCAAAGAGTTCTCGTGTGTTCTGATTGGTGGATGATGATGATGATGAGTGGATAAAGACTAGAGCAATCAAATAGTGAGAGAGTGATCTGCTCAGCTGGTTATGTTCATGGATGTTTCGACGTGGAAAGCAGTTCGGAATGGAAATATTGATATTTTATTTGTTAACAACATATTTTTCGTACCTTGATTTTAGCAAATGTTATGAAAATGGAGAACTAAGCCAATAGTAGCGATGGTGGTGTCATTTGATTTGGATGGGAACTTCGGATTGTGAATCATTTGAGTCAGTTCTGGAGTTCGGAGCGGGATCGCAAATCATTTGAGTCAGTTCGGGAGTTCGGAGCAGGTTCGCGAATCATTAAGTTAGTTCTGGAGTTCAAAGCGGCTTCGCGAATCATTTGAGTCAGTTTGGGAGTTCGGAGTGTGAATCATTTTAATCAGTTCGGGAGTTGAGAGCGGGTTTGCGATTCATTTGAGTCTGTTCGGGAGCTCGGAGCGGAAATGCGAATCATTTGAGTCGGTTTGGGGATCGCGAATCATTTGAGTCAGTTTGGGAGTTCAGAGCAGGATCGCGAATCATTTGAGTCAGTTCGGGAGTTCAGAGCGTGATTCATTTGAGTCAGTTTGGGAGTTCAAAGCGGGTTCACGAATCATTTTAGTCAGTTTGGGAGTTCAAAGCGGGTTCACGAATCATTTTAGTCAGTTTGGGAGTTGGGAGCGTGAATCATTTGAATCAGTTCGAGAGTTCGGAGCGGGTTCGTGAATCATTTGAATCAATTCGGGAGTTCGTAGCGGGTTCACGAATCATTTGAGTCAGTTCGGGAGTTCGGAGCGGCTTCGCGGATCATTTGAATCAGTTCGAGAGTTCGGAGTGGGATCGCAAATCATTTGAGTTAGTTAGGGAGTTCGGAGCGGGATAGCGAATCATTTGAATCAGTTTGGGAGTTCGTAGCGGGTTCGCGAATCATTTAAGTTAGTTTGGGAGTTCGAAGCGGGTTTGCGAATCATTAGAGTCAGTTTGGGAGTTCGGAGCGTGAATCATTTGAGTCATTTCGGGAGTTCAGAGCTGGTTCGCGAATCATTTGATTCAGTTTGGAGGTTTTGAGCAGGTTCGTGAATCATTTGAGTCAGTTTGGGGTTCGCGAATCATATATATGAATAGGCATTTTTAACTAATTTAGTAGCTAGTTCTAATTATGTTTTCCACGCGTGTTTAGGTGTGATATGTGAACTGTGAACGTATTTTTTGTTTTAATGATGTGCCTTTTTACAGTATCAAGTATATTCAAAAACTAAACAAATCGTGCCTAAAAAGTGCACGCATCTAGGCTAATGTAAAGTTACATGATGAAGTCATACTAGTGCACATTAACACATTTATGAATGCATGTGAATGATCACAAAATTCAAGATATGGAAGAGTGCCATTTCAGTTTTTCTCCAAAAATCAGCATGATTAAAATGTAATATTAAGTTACTACAAACAATAATTTAATTACAAATACAAAATGTTGCAGAATAATGTAATATATGAATGAATGATAGTCTAAAGAAACTTTGTGCCAAAAGGGTTCTTTCTTGTCATTATAGAACCTTTTTAGCATAAAAGGTTCTTTGGAGTTGAGTAAAGAACCCTATGGTTCTATATAGAACCCCAATGAACACTTTTTTCTAAGAGTGTTGTCCAGTGTTGGGCAGTAACGCGTTATTAGTAACGCGTTACTGTAACGCAGTTCCTTTTGACAGTAACTAATAATGTAACATTACTTTTCTAAATAAATTAACTCCGTTACCGTTACCATATGGTGCATTGTCTGTTACTTTTTAAAAAATTAATTAATTTTGACTGAAGTGCAGCCTAACCTGTTTGCAGCAGCGACGCATTGTAGGATTGGTGGACGCCAACCACTGTAAACACGAAGACGCACTGTGGCGTGTTTCCGTTTATTCAAGTATGTGCGGCAGTCATGGCGAGTCAAGGCGAGAGCAACACGAGTTTCTCAAAGTGGAAATATGCTCATTATTTCACTTTAGTTGAGCATAAAGACATAAACCTTTTAGTCAAATGTAAGCTGTGTCTTTCTGGTTCGAATGTCCTATCCTGGCCCACAAATTTCCAATCCGTGCGCTCAGGTTTTGTAAACCGTACCCTTGGTTTTTGAATCTGTACCCACAAATTCATAATCTGCGCGCACACTACTCACGGATTCATGCAGCAAGCTCCTACGTGTTAACATACAGTTTTAATGAATATTATTATGTGGAATGTGTCACGGCAGGGATCCAATGAGGCACGGAGATAGAACCAAGTGCGGGTATGATATTTATTTAAAGGGTAATCCAAAGGGGTAAACAGTCCAGGCAGGGTCAAAACCAGAATATCCAAATATACAAGACACGAGGACAAGGCAAGGCAAGGCAAGGCAAGGCAAGGCAAGGCAAGGCAAGGCAAGGCAAGGCAAGGCGACGGACATGAAATAACCTCAACATTAAACAAGGACTCCGTAACACAGACTCAGACAGACCGGGTATAAATACACAGAAGGATAATGAGGGAACAGGAGACAGGTGGGGAACAATCAATTACTAACAAGGAGGAAGGTGACCAAATAAGGGAACAGGAAGTGATAAGGTGATAGACACCGTGAGAAAGGGGGACATCTAGTGGAAACCCAGGGACACAACCCAGACACTGTGACAGTACCCCCCCTCTACGGAGCGGCTCCCAGACGCTCCACGACAGACACAAAACAGAGACCAGGAGGGAGGCGGACAGGTGGAGGCTCAGGGGGAGGGACGGAGGGCCAGAAAAAAAAAATCATGGGGAACAGATACCAGAAGTGTAGACACAAAACAGAGAGACCAGGAGGGAGGAGGACCGGAGGAGGTTCAGGGGGAGGGATGGAGGGCCAGGCTCACAGAGAGGAACAGGGACAGGAGTGAACACAAAAACAAAAAACAACATGAAGCCCCTCCAGGGCGGGGCAGAAGACTACACCGTCCGTGTGGTGGAGACTGGAGTCCCCCAGGGCGGAGCAGAGGACCACCACAACCGTGGGGTCAGGGCGGAAGCCTCCCAGGGCGGAGCAGAAGACCACCACAACCGTGTGGTCAGGACGGAAGCCCCCCAGGGCGGAGCAGAAGACCACCACGTCCTTGTGGACGAAGCCAGAGTCCTCCAGGGCGGAGCGGAAGACCCCCACAACCGTGTGGTCAGGGCGGAAGGCCCCCAGGGCGGAGCAGAAGACCACCACAGCCATGTGGTCAGGACCAGAGCCCCCCAAGGCGGAGCAGACCTCCGTGCGGCTGGATCAATGGGACAACGAAACTCTGGTAATCCCCTGGTGTCCTTACTGGACTCCAGAAGATTGGTGCTGGCCTGACACTGCTCATGAAGATCATTGGTGACTTGCATTTGCTCATGAAGATCAATGGTGACTTGCCTTTGTTCATGAAGATCAGAGGTGACTTGCCTTTGTTCATGAAGATCAGAGGTGACTTGACTCAGTCCTTGAAGATCAGAGGTGACTTGACTCAGTCCTTGAAGATCACCGGTGACTTGACTCAGTCCTTGAAGATCACCGGTGACTTGACTTGACTCTGAAAGGTCAATGGTGACTAGCCCTGACTCAGGAGGATCCGCGGTGACTAGCCCTGACTCTGGAGGATCCGCGGTGACTAGCCCTGACTCTGGAGGATCAGCGGTGACTAGCCCTGACTCTGGAGGATCAGCGGTGACTAGCCCTGACTCTGGAGGATCAGCGGTGACTAGCCCTGACTCTGGAGGATCAGCGGTGACTAGCCCTGACTCTGGAGGATCAGCGGTGACTAGCCCTGACTCTGGAGGATCAGCGGTGACTAGCCCTGACTCTGGAGGATCAGCGGTGACTAGCCCTGACTCTGGAGGATCAGCGGTGACTAGCCCTGACTCTGGAGGATCAGCGGTGACTAGCCCTGACTCTGGAGGATCAGCGGTGACTAGCCCTGACTCTGGAGGATCAGCGGTGACTAGCCCTGACTCTGGAGGATCAGCGGTGACTAGCCCTGACTCTGGAGGATCAGCGGTGACTAGCCCTGACTCTGGAGGATCAGCGGTGACTAGCCCTGACTCTGGAGGATCAGCGGTGACTAGCCCTGACTCTGGAGGATCAGCGGTGACTAGCCCTGACTCTGGAGGATCAGCGGTGACTAGCCCTGACTCTGGAGGATCAGCGGTGACTAGCCCTGACTCTGGAGGATCAGCGGTGACTAGCCCTGACTCTGGAGGATCAGCGGTGACTAGCCCTGACTCTGGAGAGTTCACTGGCACCTGACTCGACTCTGGAGAGTTCACTGGCACCTGACTCGACTCTGGAGAGTTCACTGGCACCTGACTCGACTCTGGAGAGTTCACTGGCACCTGACTCGACTCTGGAGAGTTCACTGGCACCTGACTCGACTCTGGAGAGTTCACTGGCACCTGACTCGATTCCGGAGGGTCAACTGGCACCTGACTCGACTCCGGAGGGTCAACTGGCACCTGACTCGACTCCAGAGGGTCAACTGAGACTCTCATCCTGTGCAACGGCGCTGGGCAAGCAGCCATCTTGGGCCATGACTCTGGACAGGCGGCCCTCTTGTACTGTGGTGCTGGGCTGGCGGCCATCTTGTACTGTGGCGCTGAACCGGTGGCCAATTTGGGCATTGGCGCTGGGCTGGCGGCCATCCTGTACTGTGGCGCTGGACCGGTGGCCAATTTGGGCATTGGCGCTGGGTTAGCGGCCATCTTGTGCTGTGGCGCTGGACTGACGGCCATCTTGTGCTGTGGCGCTAGGCTGACGGCCATCTGGTGCTGTGGCGCTAGGCTGACGGCCATCTTGGGTTGTGGAGCTGAACCGGTGGCCAATTTGGGCATTGGCGCTGGGCTGGCGGCCATCTTGGGCTGTGGTGCTGGAACGGTGGCCAATTTGGGCATTGGCGCTGGGTTAGCGGCCACCTTGTGCTGTGGTGCTGGACCGGTGGCCAATTTGGGCTGTGGCGCTGAACCGGTGGCCAATTTGGGCATTGGCGCTGGGCTGGCGGCCATCTTGGGCTGTGGCGCTGGAAAAATGGCCAATTTGGGCATTGGCGCTGGGTTAGCGGCCATCTTGTGCTGTGGCGCTTGGCTGTTAGCCATCCTGGGCAGTGGTGCTGGACTGGTGGCCATCTTGGGTTGTGGCGCTTGGCTGGTTGCCATCCTGGACAGTGGTGCTGGGCTGACGACCACCCCGCCGGAAGAGACCGAAGTGGCTGGGGCATCCCACCGAAGCCGATGCTGCAGGTAGCGCACGAATTCCCAGAATTCCAGTGTCTCTAACTGCGCCATCTCCTCATGAGACACTGGATCATCCAGCCCGCCATTGAAATAGTCCTTGAGGGCCGCATCGTTGTAGCCCATGCCCTCGGCCAGGGACCAGAACACCTGAGCCAGGGCACCCACTTCATTGCCCTCTTGGCGGAGGGCGATCAACCGAAGGTACTTGGTTCGCCGCTCCGCCATCTTGGCTGGGGAACGGAAAAATGACATACCGCTGGTTCCTAGTGTGATGGAGTCCTTCTGTCACGGCAGGGATCCAATGAGGCACGGAGATAGAACCAAGTGCGGGTATGATATTTATTTAAAGGGTAATCCAAAGGGGTAAACAGTCCAGGCAGGGTCAAAACCAGAATATCCAAATATACAAGACACGAGGACAAGGCAAGGCAAGGCAAGGCAAGGCAAGGCAAGGCAAGGCAAGGCAAGGCAAGGCAAGGCAAGGCAAGGCAAGGCAAGGCGACGGACATGAAATAACCTCAACATTAAACAAGGACTCCGTAACACAGACTCAGACAGACCGGGTATAAATACACAGAAGGATAATGAGGGAACAGGAGACAGGTGGGGAACAATCAATTACTAACAAGGAGGAAGGTGACCAAATAAGGGAACAGGAAGTGATAAGGTGATAGACACCGTGAGAAAGGGGGACATCTAGTGGAAACCCAGGGACACAACCCAGACACTGTGACAGAATGGGTCTACAGCAAAGTGTCTTAAGTGATTCTCTGTATGTTTTTCTCATACAGGTGAAACATTGTTGAAAACATGCAGCATGTCTCTACTGTGGAGTCGTCGGCTTTCAGTCAGCTCCTTAGCATGATAACATAGATTTCATTTTTAAACAGCATTTATATATATATATATATACGTATATGTATGTATGTTTCTCGAAATTGATTCAGAACAATTCAGATTGCTTTCATTTATCTATTTCAAAATGTTTTGTGTTATGTTGTCCATTGTTGATAGTTTTCATACTTAAGCTGTGAAAGGAACATTTTTAAGGGCTCAACACAACAGCTTTTATGATGCAGAAGCCACTTTAGTTTTTGATTCTGAATATATTATTCAGGTGTTTTGTTATTTATTTCAGAAATCCTTGTGATATACAATATTCAGTTTGTGCTGGTCTAACTTAATCAAAATAGTGTTTAAAAATGACTTTCTGTTTTACTTTGTGTTTGTATAGACCATAACGCATAAAAGCGCAATAATGGGAACATCAAAGAAAGTTCTTTAAAAAAGTAACTAAAAAGTTACTTTTAACAGTAATGCATTACTTTTTGGTGTAAGTAATCAACAAAGTAATTGAGTTACTTTTCGAATTAAGTAACTAGTAACTGTAACTAATTACTATTTCTTAGTAACTAGCACAACACTGGTGTTGTCATAACGTTCACCTTGGAGATTGAAAATGTTTCTTTTTTGAGACCCCAGGAGCCCAAATTCAGACCCAGAACAATAAAACCTTCAGAAGAGGTGGGAGTTCAAAGGAGGAATCTTTATATTACCAAACTGCAGGGAGAGGAAGAGTAGATATAAGTCATGATCTGCAAGATTAACCACAATCTGATGTGATCCGACCACCTCAGAGAAAACCAGTGTTCTTCTTCTTCTTCTTAAGGTTTTATTGGTGGTTGACAAGCAACAAAATGGTGTATTACCGCCACCAACTGGTATGGAGTGTGGATCAAAATGAAATTTTATATCCTCTCATACAAATTATTTATTCTAAGATACTGAAAAATAAAACTATAACATTCATTTCCAGATTTATTTTGTAAAATATCCCCTAGTATAAATCGCATTTTTTTTTCTTAATTTTTCTATTAAAATCCTTCTTTCAAACTCGTGAAAACCAGTGTTGAGCTGCTGTAAATCTTCTAGTAGCTGTGCGTGCAAACTGCCATCGTTAATCTTGCAGAGACGGCGAGCTTGAGCGGGGAGTTCTTTGGCGTGAGTGAGCAGGAGTAAGTATTCTGATTAATTATTTTGTATAGTATTTTAAAATGTAAAGCCAGGGCTTGTATCTATGGGCTTCTCTCTTGACGTCTCCCCGATTGCCTGCGAGCTTCTCCTCCTGTCTGTATGGTAATTTCTCTACTGTGCGACAGAGAGTCGAGTGGTTATGACGCAATCGTTAGCCTATTTTTACAAAAACTGTTTCTACGGGCCATAATGTAACATAGAAGGTAACTGAGCCCTTTATACATTGTTGTGTATCTTTAGAAATAAATAATGGACAAATGGAGTCTTTAAACGCCTCAGATGTAAAGTTATTCGCTGTCAAAGTTACGCCAAAATGAATGGGAGTCAATGGGATGCTAACGCAAGTGAAGTTCCGCTACAAGATGGCTCCACGTGGCCGATTTCAACTTCCGGTCGACTTCCTTCCCGCCTGGCGAAAACCAGTGTTGAGCTGCTGCAAGAGCTTTTGAAGCACAGCAGCTGTGGTCAAAGAGTTCTCGTGTGTTCTGATTGGTGGATGATGATGATGAGTGGATAAAGACTAGAGCAATTAAATAGTGAGAGAGTGATCTGCTCACCTGGTTATGTTCATGGATGTTTCGACGTGGAAAGCAGTTCGGAATGGAAATATTGATATTTTATTTGTTAACAACATACTTTTTGTACCTTAATTTCAGTAAATGTTATGAAATTGGAGAACTAAGCCAATAGTAGTGTCATTTGATTTGGATACGAACTTCGGATGGTGAATCATTTGATTCAGTTCGGGAGTTCAGAGCGTGATTCATTTGAGTCAGTTTGGGAGTTCAAAGTGGGTTTCCAAATAATTTGAATCAGTTCTGGAGTTCGGAGCGGGTTCGCAAATCATTTGAGTCATTTCTGGAGTTCAAAGTGGGTTCGCGAATCATTTGAGTCAGTTTGGGAGTTCGGACCGTGAATCATTTGAGTCAGTTTGGCAGTTCGGAGCGAGAATCATTTGAGTCAGTTCGGGGATCGCGAATCATTTGAGTAATTTTGGGAGCTCGGCGAGTGATTCATTTGAGTCAGTTAGGGAGTTCAAAGCAGGTTTGCAAATCATTTGAGTCAGTTTGGGAGTTGGGAGCGTGAATCATTTGAATCAGTTCGAGAGTTCGGAGCGGGTTCGCGAATCATTTGAATCAGTTCGGGAGTTCGTAGCGGGTAAAGGGAATCATTTGAGTCAGTTCGGGAGTTCGGAGCGGCTTCGCGGTTCATTTGAATCAGTTCGAGAGTTCGGAGTGGGATCGCAAATCATTTGAGTTAGTTAGGGAGTTCGGAGCGGGATCGCGAATCATTTGAATCAGTTCGGGAGTTCAAAGCGGGTTCGCGAATCATTTGAGTCAGTTCGGGAGTTCGTAGCGGGTTTGCAAATCATTTGAATCAGTTCGGGAGTTCGGAGCGGGATCGCGAATCATTTGAGTCAGTTCGGGAGTTCGTAGCGGGTTTGCGAATCATTTGAGTCAGTTTGGGAGTTCGGAGCGTGAATCATTTGAGTCATTTCGGGAGTTCAAAGTGGGTTCGCGAATCATTTGAGTCAGTTTGGGGTTCGCGAATCACAGCAGTATATGGGCTGGGCATTTTTAACTAATTTAGTAGCTAGTTCTAATTACGTTTTCCATGCGTGTTTAGGTGTGATATGTAAACTCGTATTTTTTGTTTTAATGATGTGCCTTTTAACAGTATCAAGTGTATTCAAAAACTAAACAAATCGTGCCTAAAAAGTGCACGCATCTAGGCTAATGTAAAGTTACATGATGAAGTCATACTAGTGTGCATGGCGCTAGTGCATTTCGAGTGCGTTCTTTCACTGCATTATTCGGTGTATTCAAATGCATTTATGAATGCATGTGAATGATCACAAAATTCAAGATATGGGGTTTAGAAAATGTATATATTTATATCATTTTATGTAGTTAATCAATATCACACGAAGAGTGCCATTTCAGTTTTTCTCCAAAAATCAGCATGATTAAAATGTGATATTAAGTAAATGTGATGTTAAGTACAAACATTAATTTAATTACAAATACAAAATGTTGCAGAATAATGTAATATATGAATGAATAATAGCCTAAAGAACCTTTGTGCCAAAAGGGTTCTTTCTTGTCATTATAGAACCTTTTTAGCATAAAAGGTTCTTTGGAGTTGAGTAAAGAACCCTATGGTTCTATATAGAAACCCAATGAACACTTTTTTCAAAGAGTGTTGTCCAGTGTTGTCCAGTGCAGTTCCTTTTGACAGTAACTAATACTGTAACAGATTACTTTTTAAATAAATTAACTCCGTTACCGTTACCATATGGTGCATTGTCCGTTACTTTTTAAAAAATTAATTAATTTTGACTGAAGTGCAGCCTAACCTGTTTGCAGCAGCGACGCATTGTAGGATTGGTGGATGCCAACCACTGTAAACACGAAGACGCACTGTGGGCGTGTCTCCGTTTATTCAAGTATGTGCGGCAGTCATGGCGAGTCAAGGCGAGAGCAACACGAGTTTCTCAAAGTGAAAAATATGCTCATTATTTCACTAGTTGAGCATAAAGACAAAAACCTTTTAGTCAAATGTAAGCTGTATCTTTCTGGTTCGACTGTCCTATCCTAGCCCATGAATTTCCAATCAGTGTGCTCAGATTTTGTAAACCGTACTCTCGGTTTTTGAATCTGTACCCACAAATTCATAATCTGCGCACACTTTCTCAATCCGTTCCCATGGATTTGTAAACTGTAGCCTACTCACGGATTCATGCAGCAAGCTCCTACTTGTTAACATACAGTTTTAATGAATATTATTATGTGGAATGGGTCTACAGCAAAGTGTCTTAAGTGATTTTCTGTATGTTTTTCTCATACAGGTGAAACATTGTTGAAAACATGCAGCCTGTCTCTACTGTGGAGTCGCCGGCTTTCAGTCAGCTCCTTAGCATGATAACATAGATTTCATTTTTAAACAGCATTTATATATATATATACGTATATGTATGTATGTATGTATGTTTCTCGAAATTGATTCTGAATAATTCAGATTGCTTTCATTTATTTATTTCAAAATGTTTTGTGTTATGTTGTCCATTGTTGATAGTTTTCATACTTAAGCTGTGAAAGGAACATTTTTAAGGGCTCAACACAACAGCTTTTATGATGCAGAAGCCACTTTAGTTTTTGATTCTGAATATATTATTCAGGTGTTTTGTTATTTATTTCAGAAATCCTTGTGATATACAATATTCAGTTTGTGCTGGTCTAACTTAATCAAAATAGTGTTTAAAAATGACTTTCTGTTTTACTTTGTGTTTGTATAGACCATAACGCATAAAAGCGCAATAATGGGAACATCAAAGAAAGTTCTTTAAAAAAGTAACTAAAAAGTAACTTTTAACAGTAATGTATTACTTTTTGGTGTAAGTAATCAACAAAGTAATTGAGTTACTTTTTGAATTAAGTAACTAGTAACTGTAACTAATTACTATTTCTTAGTAACTAGCACACACTGATTATGGTAGTCAACATCAGAAATGGATAAAAAAAAAAAAATTAAAGTTGTCCTAAGAAAAGGCAGCAATTTTTTTTTCACTTTAAATGTTTACATAATATAATATAATATAATATAATATAATATAATATAATATAATATAATATAATATAATATAATATAATATAATATAATATAATATAATCTGCTTTTTTGTGGTTTGTAGTTTTTATATTAAAATCATGATAAACTAGTAAGGTCAAAATTAATCTAAAAGTAAACTACAAGTGGTCAGATTCTAATTCTATTATGCGATTCTATTATGTATTCTAATTGATTATGCGACTTTTCATGGCATGTGATTTAGAATCAGTCACAGATTACAGTTTGTAAAGCACTGCATATCTATGTCTAAATATAACTCTCAGAGATGAAAGAAAGACAAAAGTAAAGTCTGAAACAGATTAGCAGTGAAACTGAACTGGGTTTATATGAAAATATATTTTCACACTCTGAATATAGAGCCTCTGAATGTGGAAACAGGTCATTGATTGTTGAACAAATTTAAACTAATGTGTTAATTTTCTGAAAATAATGTCTGTCAGTTGTTTCGGTTTGTTATTTCACACAAATTGAACCCAATTCTCAGTCGTGATTAACAGCGAGTCATTTTCCTTTCACGTAACCTCTTTAATTAATGACCATCCTGATTGTGTGACTGATCAAGGTCCTGTATAAAGAGAACAAAACTCCCCTAAAACCAAACAGCAAATCAAAGCCACTGATAAAAGCCCTTCAAGGTTGATTTAGGGACATCGGCACATAGAAGCACATCCAGATCCTCCTGCTGAATAAAACAGGCATAGAAAGGTTTTGGTGTCAAAATACGAGACGTCTCGGCTCTTCGGTCACATGAAAATATCATGGATCTGAACCTGTAATTAAATATTGAGAAACAGTGTGTGTTATATGTTTATAATTGTTTTAAATGCCACTTGCTCATTTATGAAAAGGAACCAAGCAGAGGACACATACGCAGTTACTTTTTTGGTTGATATAATCCTTGTGTAATTGCCTTTTCATTGCTTTTTCAGTTTTATGTAAACTTGTAGTATAAATAAATGTATTTTAAAGTTTAGAATTAGACAGCCTTTGCACACAGGCTTATGACTTTCCTCATCAACATAGCCTTTTTTTCTCACACCTTTCTCCTCAATAATTCAAGGTTTCATAAGAATGAATCTCTGAATTGAACCAACTGTCTTCAGAAAATATTTCAATGGCATTTTCATTTTATCCGATAAAGCAGTGTTTTTGAGAGATGCTTTGCTTTGTTTACAGCCGTTACCAAAGAAATGTTCCGAAAGCGCCTCCTACTGGCAGAGAATGGATGTTCATTTTCAGATAAACAAGTCTGTAGTTTTTGTTCAGACCAATGCAAAAATGCACTCACATAACCCCGTTTTAAATTAATATCTTAAGTTATACTTCTGACTCACCCCTGGTTTAAACATAAAAAAATAAAAGAAATTATACTATGAACATACACTATAAAATTTTTTTTTCTACAAATTGTAATGTTCTATGTGTGTGTGTGTGTGTGTGTGTGTGTGTGCACAATTACAATTGCATGTGATTTATTCTAAGACTATTAAGGCTATTTAACATTAACTATATAAAATTAAATATATACATTCATTATATATTTTACATTTTACAACTTAAGATATTTTATTCTAAGACTATTTGACATTTTATAATTATACATATATAACACATATTATATATATATATTATATATAACAATTATATCAATTTTAAATATATATTCAAATGAATGAGTCATTTACGCTAAAACACATCATATTAATTCAAACTCATAACTTCGATCAATCCGTTAAAGCAATTCACTAGCAAAAAAACTGATCAAAAGAGCCATTCATTTCTGAACGTGTATCACAGATCATTTGATTTAGATCTGAACTTCTAAGTGAGTTTGTGAATCTTTTGATTCAGATTAGGGGCCAGATTTACTTGTTGTAATTTCGCACTCAGTGACATACACTACATCTTTATTTATGTCAGTGTTGATATCCTTGTAGTGAGTACTCGTTGCTGATCAGGCTCCCCAGTCTTGAATTTTACACCCACTCTTGTTCTGAAGTGCTCTTCAGTTTAGTAAACATAAATGTGCAGTGGACCATAACCGGACACATCACGTCCTGTCGTCTGGTCTAATGGCTTTTAAAATGTCACTTTATCTGAGAATGATTTGACATCCTGACATCATCACCGGTGCTGAGTGAAGACCGCAGAACTCGCTGAATAACACATATATTTATATGCTATATTAAGAGTGACAAATGTGTTTGCCTCAGTTTTTTATTCATAGTCAAGATATAACTGGGTAAGATGCAGAAAATCTTAGACTGAACATCTGCGTTGTACAATATTACATTAATAATTACAGTACGTTACGTTTTTAATTAGGGTAGTTTATGTTGGGTGTCGGACACGCAGAAGTTTGCGGTTTTATTTCTACATTTTCTGTTTGGTAGTTAGATTAGTTGGGTTGGGGTTAAGTTATCAGGGTTGTTTCTGCTTTTGATTATTTCTTTGTTTTGGCGTCACTCAGTTTCCTCCTCTTTCCCCGTAGTTTCTCAAGTTATTTTCTTTAAGGACTGCTACTCTGCACCTCTCAAAATAAATAGATTTTGCCTTGAATGTCATTGCCTGTTGTTGGATCTTATTTCATGGTTTGGCTCGCTGCCAGTTATGTCTCACTTAAATGTTACGAAACATCCCCCCCAAAATATCAAGCATGTAACACCGATGAGAGCAAGTTTTGTAATTCATTTGGAAACTAGAGTCTGGAGGAAGGGTGGAGAAGCTCATAGCTCAAGTTGCTTGAAATCCAGTGTTACGTTTCCACAGTCTGTGATGATTTGGGGTGCAATGTCATCTGCTGGTGTTGGTCCACTGTGTTTTTTTGAAAACCAAAGTCACTGCACCCGTTTACCAAGACATTTCATTTTCCAGCAGGATTTGGCACCTGCCCACACTGCCAAAAGCACCAAAAGTTGATTAAATGAACATGGTGTTTGTGTGCTTGACTGGCCTTTCACAATTTGAGTTGAATTACTGAAATAAATGAACTTTTCCACAACATTCTAATTTATTGAGATGCACCTGTATATTATATCTCCCCAACGTTTAATAACTTGCATTTATAAAATATAAATATATCTAAAAGATCTTTAATATACGTAGAGTGGTTGCCATTGGGTTGAGATGAACTCTTATGACCTTTAGTCCATCTGAAAACAAACGTTTAAATCTATTCACAAAAAGTAAGCAATAGATTCATGACTAATATGCTATGGTTAGTGTTCGATGAAAGGATTAACTTTCTTTGAAACATCAAAAGAAAATTCTACAGGAAATTGCTTTAGCTGAAGGTACACAAGTCTCTGTACACAATGTTCTGTTGTGTGTGCTTTGTTATTGTAAGTCGCAGTGCTTCATCCAAGGCTTTTCTTTGGACGGTGAATGTCAATACAACCCTCACGGTGGGAGAAGTTTAAGACGCCACTTTATATGTCCTCGGGGGCACATGAGGGACACACGAGGCTCCAAGGGGACCACCGGAGGTAAAGGTTGTATAACTCATATAGTCATATAACTAATTTAAAACAGATTATCTCATCTCTAAAGACCTTGAAATGAATACTCAAATATTTAACACAGTTTGCAGGCTCATTCTGGACTAAATGTAAGCGTAAAGTCTACTTTTCAGGTAAAGAAAAGACACTCTAATTCTTTTAATAATAATAAATAAATAAACAATAATAATTGTACAATTGTGGAATATTATTGCAATTACACATGATCTTCAGAAATCATGAAAATATGATGATTTATTGCTCAAGAACCATTTCTGATTATTATCAATGTTGAACACAGTTGTGCTGCTTCATATTTTTGTGGATACTGTGATGCATTTTATTTGTCAGGATTCTTTGATGAATAAAAAGTTCAAAAGAGCAGCATTTATTTAAAATGGAAACTTCCTCATTTGTAAAGTGTGCGTACGCTCAGATTTGATCTTAGAGTGTGCATACGCTTAAATCTACACCAGCGCTGATATTTTTAAAAACTGTGCATAGTGTCACATCAGAATCTGAGCAGACATACACACTTTTTCTTGTCGGAGTCCTGCAGGTTTTCAGAAATGTAAGCTGTTCTTGCAGCTCGCTGTTCTAAATTAAATTAAAGAATTTGGACGACAACTATGATGACCTTTTATATGTAAATGACATTAATTAGGAGTCATTTACAAGACAGAGAGCTGAAACCATTCAGTTGTGCGCAAGTTCATTTGCGATTCATGGATTTCTTGTCTTAAAGAGAGGTGTACAGAATGTATGTATAATATATATACAGTATATAAAGAGAGAGATAGAGAGAGAATTAAACTTGTGAACAGCGATGTATAAAATATTTATGGCCGCTACATTTTCTCAGTTCATTCACCATAGGCGAAGACTTAATTTTACACCCTGCCAACAATCATCTTGCTAAAGGTGCAGTGAACATATTATCTCCTGCTGAGTTTAAAGTCTATTATAGAATTAGGCTTGAGTCAGCCAATGGAGAAAAATCGGTTTCATTAAATTCATATTAAACTAGCAGGAAATAACACGCCATTGGTAAATTTTAGTGTATATCGCAAGATAGCTGTCTTTGTTTCATAGTAATCCCAGAGCACCTGCCTACATCTCTGTGTTTAAATAAGAACAGACTCGATTGGTCTCAATAGGGAGAACCCTTTAATTGCACTGAAAAGTCATAGCAATTGAAATGGATCAAGTAGAGGTGAGCAGTGCATTGACTTAATCATTTGTGTAGTACAGTGTTTGCATGCTAAGAGAAAAACTGCCGCAGTGATGAGCAACAGAGATACTGTCCTCAAACACTCTGAGAGGGGAAAGTTTGATACTTCAGGGTTTTTCAATAGCTCTATCATGTCCATCCAAACCCGTGTAATGCTGTTTATCCAGTGGAACAACAAAAGGAGGAATTCTGGCTGATCTGAAATGTTGCAATCGTGACCAGATGCTGTCACAGGAAAGAAGCTTTAATAAAGCTGCAGAGAGCCAGTCTGTATGACTTCATAAGATGCTCTGTATTCCAGCGTGAGTCTATTTAAAGATGCTCAATTTCCACATCAGCTCTAAATTGAGTGTTTTCTGGTGTCTGTCTGTTCTGAGAAGATTGATTAAATGTCTTTGTTTTTCACAGTCGTGGTGGTGACGACCATCTAAACAGCGTTTCAGAATCTCAAACCTTCATACCAGAAACTATAACAGAGAAAAGACAGAGACCAAGTGAAATTAAGTGTATTTTACACTGTAGGAGGAACAAAACTATTCAAAAGTTTAAGGTCGGTAAGGTTTTTAAATGTTTTGCTCTTTATTTGATTAAAAATACAGAAAAAAGTATGGGCCCTCTGCTGTGAATGGGTGCCGTCAGAATGAGAGCTGATGAAAACATCACAATAATCCACAGCATCAAGTCTTGTGAAGCTACAAGCTGCGTGTTTGGTTTTACAAGACGTTAACTGATGGACTGGAGTGCTGTTGATTATTGTGATGTTTTTATCAGCTCTCATTCTGACGGCACCCATTCACAGTGGTGAGCAAGTGATGCAATGCTGCATTTCTCCAAACCTGATGAAGAAACAAACTCATCGACATCTTCAATGGCTTCAGGGTGAGGACATTTTCAGTACATTTTCATTCCTTTAATTTATATTCTGTTTGTTATTTCCAGACATCGTGCTCTTGTCTACTATCATCAACATCGCCAGCAAATGTCAGTGCTTCATTTACAATGACTTTCAAAGTTAAAATCCAAACTATGAAGTGCTTCCAAGGAGGTAAAGTTGATCATTCGAATGAAACTCCATGAAGGCAAAGGTCCCTAAACAGAAAGGATGGAGGAGAAACTGTCCTTCAAGAGAGCAGTCACAATGGAGAGTAGCCTCAAAAACACCATCAATAGCTCTCTCTTCCTCCAATCCTCTGTCCTCACACCGCTGTCTGCAATATGGCTTTTATTAAAACAGACTTTTAAGTTTTACCCTGACACTGACAGGAGCCGTGCACACTAAAATGCATTTCTCTCTCTCTCTTGAAACAAACACACACTTGCTTTGTTATGCGGTCTTTCAGTTTTGTTGACGAAGAGCAGGATGATGAAAGGCTGAAGTGGAGCTGGAGGGAATGAGGAGGTGAACAGGTGCCGCTGCATTGCCCAAAGAGACACGCTTAACCGTCTGCAGCAGAGAGGATGCTTTACATGCACAATGACACCCAGAGCCAGTTAAAGCCAGAAATACAAAGAGAAAGAGAGAAACTGCTACATTCACAAAGGAGGAGGTACAGTGATAAACACACAGACACCAAGCCATCAGTCAGCTGTGAGGTAATTAATGCATAACATACCACACTACAGTATAATGCAATGATAATAATGCATGCAAAAAAATAAATAAATAAATATCGATCTATCCAACTATCTATGCATCTATTCATCAAGACTTTTTTAATAACTGATTTTACAACTTCAGATATTCAGACAAGTTATCAAAATAACTATATATTTAATACAGAGTGGTTGCCATTGGGTTGAGATGAACTCTTATGACCTTTAGTCCATCTGAGGACACACTTTTAAATCATTTCACAAAAGGTAAGCAATATATACATGACTAATACTGTATGCTATGGTTAGGGTTTGATGAATGGATGAACATTTCTTTGAAACATTTCAAAAGGTTTTTTTTCCTTCTACAGGAAATTGCTTTAGCTGAAGGTACACAAGTCTCTATGTTCTGTTGTGTGTGCTTTGTTATTGTAAGTCGCAGTGCTTCATCCAAGGCTTTTCTTTGGACGGTGAATGTCAATACAACCCTCACGGTGGGAGAAGTTTAAGACGCCACTTTATATGTCCTCGGAGGCACATGAGGGACACACGAGGCTCCAAGGGGACCACCGGAGGTAAAGGTCCCAGAGTTTCTACACCGAACTTAGGAGACCTGAAGATATTTCATAACCTGCACAACATATCTAGTAGATTTCTTAATATTTTTCTTACTCTACAGTATGTATCCATCCATCCAACACTCATAGTTTGACTTAAAAAAGTTATCTGCATCCAAGAATTCAAATCCAGTTCTGCTTTCTGTTTTCTGTCTCTGTAATCAGGTTTTGGTTTGTGTGCAGTATATGCACATGCAGGGTCTCACATCGGCATACGCTTGAAATGAACATCTATTATTCACAGTGAACCGCAACAGTCGTGAAAAGCAGCAGAGTTTGAGCTGCATAGTGGAAACCCACAGTGGTCTTAATAAACTCCCATGATGCCACCTGAGAAAAACCATTAAAATCATCTCTGTGAAGGTCTGCCATCTAACCACAGCAGGAGCTATTGTTTGGAAATTAAAATCGTTGAGTGGCTGCACACAGCATGTTTCAATAATGAATGGCCACATGCTAATTGCACAGTCAGATCCCAGACGCAAATGCTCGAAGAATCCCACCCCGTCTTTCTGTATTACATAAATAAGCACAAAAATAAACACAACGCCTGTCAGTGTGAATACAGCAACACATGGGACTTTCTGTGTGAAAACGATGAAAAAACCCCCACCGACCTGCAAATAACCTGCAAAGCCTCAGGGTCACGAATGGGTCACAGCTGTAGCCCTGACCCCGCAGCTGAGGTAAACACTATGAATTATATATTATAAAACAGACTGGGACAGATAATGCGTTTAATAACGCTGGTTTGTTCGTGTTTTAATGAGCTTCAGTCCTGTAAAAATGTGATTAGCACAAACAGATGTTACAATCAGCTCTGCAGAACATAAAGTGACCTGGAGCTGACAGACATCTGTATTTATTCCTGGTAATTTATTTAATGAAGTGTTTGACAAATGGACGATATGCTGTTTGTTTTGTTTTTGCACTTCCATTGAAAAGTTTGGAGTCGGTAAGATGTTTTTGAAGGAAATAAAAGGTATTTTCTGCTCACCAAGGTTGCATTAATTGATCAAAAGTACCATGAATACAGTAATATTGTAAAATACTATCACTATTTCAAGCAACTGTAGTTGTGTTAATCAAAACATGGCTAAATGTTTGATTTTATTATTATTTTTAAACATAAATAGCAATGAAAGCCAAAATATTAAACATAAAGGGTATTTACTGAGTAATCCACTATTTTGTAGAGGGGCAAAAATTATGATTTTCACCTGAGACTTGGAGCCAAATTAAAGGCGTTAAAAATAACTTTAGAAAGTTTTAATTTTTACACAGAGATTGGTATGTCTTTTAATAAAATCGGTTGACTTTAGCAATCTTCGTTGCATTACATGCCAAAGGTGATGGTTCAAAAATGGGGGGGAAACTTTTTTTTTTTTTGCATGATTGTGACACAAGAAGTTTTAAATATATTTAAAATACTTTAGATTTTAGTTAGTAAAAAACTTTTTATTTTGCTATCCTTATTTTTTAAGGCACTGCATGGTTCATTTCCAGAGATATTGGGATCTCAATAAGGCTCCAGCAGAAAATTTTGCACATATTTATTGGTCAAAAACCAAAGGTGGGTCACTTGCATACAGATGATAGTTCTTCTCTTTTAAATAGGTATATCTGGAGAACAAATAATGTTAAAAACTAGAAATATATCTTGTTTACCTCTATCAAAGCAGTTGCATTAAACGCACCTGTCTGGGTGGCAAAAATACTCTTTAATCAAAGTTTGCATGCCTGTAACTATCAAAGTATTAAAGATACCTCAGTATGATTTCAGATTCTGGTTGTTAATGTATTTTTCTTTTGGTATCCTTATTTTCAAAGCCCTATCACATTTAGTCCCAGAGATATGGGGATCGCAAATGTGGCTCACTTTGCACACAGCTTATATTTATTGTATTTAAAGATGAATGCATGAAGAGCAAATAATGTAGAACAAATAATTTTGAAACTATAAACATATCTTGTTCCCCTCTATCAAAACACTTGCAATAAACATACCAGTCTGGGTGCCAAAAATAGTATTTTTTCAGAATTTGAATGCCTGTAACTCAAGAAGTATTAAAGATATCTCAGTATGATTTCCAACTCTGGTTCTTAACAAACGTTTCTTTTACTATCTTCATTTTTATGGCCCTGTACAGTTCAGTCCCAGAGATATGGGGATCTCTCCATGTTGAAATTGTTGAATTGACCCATTTTCAATGATTGAAAAACAAATGTAGCTCATATTGCACACAGCTGATACTTATTGTATTTAAAGATGAATGTCTAAAGAACAAAGAACATTGGAACTAGAAATGTATCTTCTTTCCCTCTATCAAAACAGTTGCATTGAACATATGTGCCAAAAAATACTCTGAACGCATTAACTCAGTACTGCATTCCTCTTACTAAAATAAAAATAACTCCTCTAAATAATTCTCCCAAAACAAAAATCACATTGCTGATGCCAAAAGTATGCAACAATACTGTGCATTCTCTCACACTGAAGAACATTGAATCCTTGCGTATTTTATACTGAAGATTAGGTATGATTGACATTTGAAATGTTGGTGTCACGTGACCTCATTACAGAACATTACATGTTTAATTCAGCAGATGCATTGATTGGCTGAAAGGCCGATGGACAGACGGAGTCAGACGAGAGAACTGAACACAACTGAATGAAACACCTGCTCGTCTCACGCTGAAAGAATGAGAGTCCAACTCAAACCTGCAGCTCTTTGAGAGCAGATTCATCTCACAGTGTGTGTGTGTGTTTCACAGAAACTAACGATAATGAGAAAGAGGGAGATGATTAGAAAGAGGAAGGCAGTAATGAATGTGTTTTAAACCTTCACACCTTTTAATATTTAAACGAGCCTCCGTCATAAATGAGTTCTGATCGGTGATAAACGATCCTGTCCGTTTCTGAATTTCAATTCGCTCTAAACCACGTCTGAGGCGCTCAAACCCTGTTTTTCCCTCTGGATGATCACAGCAAAGCAACATTAAGTCAAAATTGGCATCATGAATGGGACTGATTCATTACTGCATATTATTCCAAAGTAAACTTGTTTTATAAGCTAATAATACAATATTGTAATAACCAAAATACAGTATGCTCCAAAATTGTGTACAATTACTATTTTTACTTTTACTGTATTTATTATTTAATTATATAATTAAATAAAAAATAATATTTAGGTATATTTAAAAAAATCAGTTTTTCATTATTATGGATATTGACTAATAGTTGAATACATAATGATATATTTCCTAGAAAATAAAATTGTCAGTGTATTAATCCTCAAGTCACATGGCTTTCAATATTCAGATAAACCAATTTTAATAATAATAATAATCACTATTATCATCATTATTTCTTAGGCCATTTTTATTATTTTTAATTTTATTATTATTGATTTTATATTTTTTTAGGAATACAGCAATGAAATAAATTATTAATAAATAGTAAAAATAAGTGAATTATACAAGTCAAAGTAATTATAATTAGTAGAATAAGTATAATATTGTCTCATTAGTTTATTAATATGCTGACAAGATACTTTATGAAATTGTATTTTATTTTTACTTTTACATTATTTTTATCTTCTAAGGATATAAGAATTTATTTAGTACAGAGCCATCAGCAATGTAATTAATTATAATTTAATCATTATTAAAATGATTACAAATTGTTAAAATTATTGAAATGTGCTCTTCGATTACAGTTTTCTCCATTTCTTGGTTTAAGAGATAATTAAGTTGATTTTTAATGACTGTGGTGCTTTTCTTCTCTGTTGAAGTTGGGAAAGAAAGACATTTATGTTTTTATTCTTTCCCCGTGTTTTCCTGAACTCTTTTCTATTCTACAAGAGATAGAGCACTTAAAATGTAAGTGTAAGATTTTACATTTACATTTATGCATTTAAGCTGCTTAAGTTTGAGCTAGAGGGCTGTTTTCAGGACACTTTGACAAACTGAGTGATGAGTTTTTCCAGAAATGCAGATTTGGTCCTGCAGCTGAAGAACATAAAGCCGAATGAGAATGAAGCGAGAGAAACACAGAGCCGAAGCTCAGCGGGACACGACTCAATTACCTCACACTCGTTACAGCTGCTCCAAACTGAGAATTCATTACTGTACAGACACATATAAAACACACACTCACTGCCTTAATAACGTCAAGCACACGAAAACAGCCTGAACGCAGATATCTGCACTGTATAAGATGCTCCTCATAGGAATAATACCAAATATTACTATACAAGCCAAATACAATATACACAAAAAATCTGTGTAAAACTGTAGTTAATATTTAAGTTCATTTTATTTTTGTGATTGTGGTTTTTATCACATATCTGTTTAATTTAATATATTTCTATATTCTTTTAAAATAAAATATCTAATGCATATTAATAAGATAATTATACGCTTAGAAGAAATACTTTATACACAGCAATTGTGAAAAAATTACTTTTTTTATTTGTCATTTTTCATTTGTTTGGTTTATGACCCCCCCCCCCCCGCGATTATTTAATAATAAATGAATATATTTTATATTAAAAATTACAATTAATAAATTTAAACTATTAGTTTCATGTTAGCTTATCATTAGGCTTAATTTAGGAGCAACCCGCTTGCTGAGCTGAAGCACTGCCTGTCTTGAAAACTTAAGTGGCATCAGAGTTTTTAGGGAATTGTGTTTTTCTGTATTCTGGGTGAAATATATCCAGCACACGGCGATGGAGAAGATGGATGAGGATCTCGGGGCTCAATAAATCTCTGTTCAGAGAGCAGATCTGCCCACCCTTACGCCGTCTCGGCCTCAAGAGAGTTTACTCTCATTATTACTCTCCATGAAGCCCTCACGTCTGATTCTAGACCCCTGCACC
Source organism: Carassius carassius (assembly GCF_963082965.1). Lineage (NCBI taxonomy): Eukaryota > Metazoa > Chordata > Actinopteri > Cypriniformes > Cyprinidae > Carassius > Carassius carassius. The sequence goes on from NC_081797.1 coordinate 1,990,458, forward strand.
TTTCACATTCAGCTTCACGAGGGATGACCAGGATGACCAGAATCAAACACTCTCACAGAGCGCATGCTGAAACAGAGACGGCTGAGAGATGATCATTAGAGCAACACACTAATGACTCTGTTCTACTATGTACACAGCCAGCGTCATACACACACCTTCATCATGAAGATGATGGATGATCTGGAACACCCTACATAGTCAGAAGCTCCAGGTGTCACACAAATAGTGCACTTCACATCAACAACTCACAGCCACAAACTCTCAAAAATAATTCAACATGCACAAGTGACTATTGTCACGATCATTAGATGGAGTGCCCATGAACTTCAGTAGAGGGCACTCCACTCAGGACCATTCCACCCATCAACCACCAGATGTCACTTGGACACTAGCACATCTCATACTGTTGCACCACACCCAAACTACATTCCCCATGAGTCACTGCATCACAATCACCTTGCCACACCTGCACCTCATTCATCAGCCAATTTCCTTGCCACACCTGCACCTCATTTACACCCACACATAAAAGCAGCACAATCACTCTCAATCACTGCAAAGTCTTGATTAGCCCTTAGTGACATTTTCGAGCGGTTTTCCTAGTGTTTGTTCTTCCTGTGTATGATCTTGGATTGTTTAAACTGACTCTGATTCTCTGCTGCCTGCCTTGATCTCTGCTCGTTACCGTTTATGATTCTGGATAACATACCTGACGCTGTTCCTGATTTCTGCCTGTATGACCATTCTCTTAATAAAGTTTCTGCACATGGATCCAAACGCCTCTGACTCCCTGTTACAACTATTCATTTTTGTTTGGAAAGTAATTTTTTTTATATAGTTCGAATTATTAGTTACTAGAACTAACTTCATCAAAACCATTTAATATTTAGAATTTATATATAATATGTTTCTGTTTTGATTGATACTATATATATATATATATATATATATATATTATTTTTTATATATAAAAATAATATATTTTTACAATGCATTTGTTATATAAGAAACAAATTTCAATCTAATAAAACTGCATTTATTTAGTTTGTTTTGAACATACAACATTTTTATTTTATTTATCAGTATTGATAATTTTATTTTATACCTTACAACTATATGTATACTATATCTTTACAATTATTTATTTTATTTGATATATGTAAACAGCATTTATCAAACTACTAATATTCTAATTATTATTAAAATATGCAAGAACTTCCAGAGACATAAATTAATTGTACTATTGCTTATTGTAGAAATAAATTATTTCAGTTATGGATGAAATCAATAAGACCATCCCCCAAATTAATTAAACTTAATAATAAACAGCAATATGTGCCTCATTTACGGTTTCATTATGATTTTTCTGTGCAATATTATGCCAATCTATATTAATATCCATCTACCTTGTGATCTTATCATGCACAATGCATGCTAAGTTCATCATAAAGTAACAACTTTTTCAATTTGTGACAGATACAAAACGAATCCCATTCTACATCTGAATATCCTGTTTATGTAAATGTCACATTATGGATGTTTTGAACTGCATTTGACTTGCACACACATCACTAGTTGCTCACTAACCTGAATCGAAACACTAAAATGTATACATACGCATCTTAGATACACGTGCTTTCTGAACGAGTCTTTAGAGAAGAGGCTTTCAAAGAGAACGGAGGATGTGAAGAGTTCTCGCTTTGATTAAATAGTCAGAAAGAAGTTTTGCCTTCATTTTCACGCACACCTCAACCCATCCCATTTAATCTCTCTTTCTCTCTTCACTAATCTGCAGAACTGTGAAGCTGATCACACAGAAACTTTCATCAGAAACATCATTTCTTATGTGAGCGATGCTGAGACTGCCATTAAGAATGACAGCGAGAGATTCCAGAACAGTTCCTCAAGCATTTAAAGAGACAAGAGAAACAAAGAAAATTGATTTCCATCCCATCTCTCCTGTGGTTACAGTAAGCAGCAGTGGCAGGGTAATGTGTTTTATCCTGCTGTTCAACCTGGTATTGATGTTTGAAGTCCTCGAGTGGCTTTAGCACACAGAACAGGCTTTCTGTCCTTTTCAATGTTACACCTCAATGCCAGCAACACCAAAAAGCAATTTAAGAGAAATGAATGCCTCAACCCTCTCGAAAATCACAAAAAAACCACAGAAGGACTTGTTTTGCGTAAGAAGGACATCTCGGTTAACAGGGAACGCTCACATAACATTTCTGCATAACAAGTTCTCTAAAAAAGTTATAAACAAACTTTTTTCCAGTTCTTTTAAAGGTCTTTAATAATGTTCTCAAAATGTTAGCACACGAACCTCATTTAAATGTCATTCATGAAACATTTCAGTTTGACATTCGGCTGAAGTATTTTAAATGTTACAAATCGTTTCAGAATGTTCAGAGAACATTCAAAAGTAACATTCTCTAAAATGGAATGTTCCCTGAACGTTCACATAACAAAGACACTTTAAACATTTACAAAAACTGGACATCAGATGTAAAGTTGTCATAACTTAATGGGAACATTCGACAAATATTCTTATGATATACTTGTGTCAGCTGGGATCAGACCAAAAGTAAAAATCAAATGTAAAGGTAAGATATACGGTTCAATGAATAAAAATATGAAGTTTCAGTCTATTTCTCACACAAAGCTACTGTATGACTTTAGAATTCTTGGAATAGTGCACAAGTCATATTTAGAATATGTTAATGTGTTTTTACTCTGTAAAAAAATTATTGAAGATTGAGTGGGTATTACTAGAAAAAATTATTTCCTGATTAAATCAGTCTGTTATTGCTATTTTTTTATTTTTATTATGTGAAATGTAACTACCAGTTTCAGAGAATTCTGTATTTTTGCCAATGCAAAAGAGAGGGGATTAAAAAGTGTGAACACTGACTTAACGTTGCAAAAAATAAAGCAAGATATGGTTCTTTAAAAAGGAAACATAGAATTAATTTTCAAACACTTTCACCGGTAAATTACTAGTAAGTTTTAAAATTGATTACAAAAAAGGCAAGTATCACATTGAACCGAAGGTGAAAATTTGAAAGCCTGAAATAGTATCTTCAAACAATCATTTTACAGTGTTTTCAGTGTCAGCTCTCTGAAAACAACACCAAAAGATGATGAGGCAAATAGTTTGATGCTCTGAGGGCATGTTTTTTGGGAAAGGACATCTCAACATACTGTATATAAAAATACCAGTGACTTTTCCACACTTTTTCACAGGACTCTGAAACAACTGCAAAACACAACAGGACATCTTTGATTCTGAATATATGCACATATGAATGTGATTATCTGCAAGTTAAACTCTGGGAGGCAGAAAAGTTTCTGGAACAGATATTGAGTTTGACAGAGATGATACGAGTCTAAGATGACATGCCGTTTTCTGCATGTGCATCAATATCTTTTGGCGGCAGAACTAGAATAGCAATACCCACACAAACAGAAAACAAGCAGCTTTCTGTTCAAAACTATAGAAATCCTGACACAGCCCATTCTTTCTTTAGTTTTCCATCTTCTAGGATGGAAGTTGAACTTCTGCAGCTTCTACATGTGTTTGGAAATTTGGTTTATGTTGGGATGTGATTTTAAGATACTTTGTTGACTGGCTAAAATTGCATGAGATTTCATTAAAATTCAGAATAAAAACAATACATTTATGAACTATACAGGCAATTGATAAAACCAAACTTTCCCAAACGTTCCCATACTCTCCCAAACAAACTCATTTTGACAAATTGCCTTTAAAGATACAGTATAAGGTAACTGAACTCTACAGAGTCAAATAGATGAAGTGCATTACAACTTAAATCAGTGTGAATGCCTTAAACAAAAAAAATAAACTGTAAAAAAATAACATTTAGATTTTTGGTGTATTTATTGTAAGTGCTGCTGAAGTGGAGAAACAGAGTTATTTAAAGAAATTGGCTTGATGCAAGCTAAAGTTCAATCAAATAAAAGTCAGGCGAATGATTTATGAACAAACCCCTCAGTAAAAGTCTTGAAAATATAGATAGGAATAAAACTGTAAATTCTGGTGAATGTACTGTAAGAGTTGCTGAAGTGGGAAACAAACTCATTTTAAGAAAACAGTCTTTAATACATTGGATTTGAAATCTACAGATGCAAAATAATGTTCAACAAAATGAAAGTCAGATGAATGATATGTAAACAAACCCATCAGAATAAAGAGAGGAATAAATCTGTTAAGTTTAGTGTATGTAAGAGCTGCTGCAAACTCATTTTAAGAAAGCTTCACTTTATGCATAGTATGCATTGTGCATTCAAATTATGCATTGTAATTGAAATCTACAGATACAATTCAATAAAATGCTATAAAATAAACACTTAAATTAATATTTCAGATTTTTTTCCCCCCACTAGTGGAAAAACATGCTGTGGAAGCAAAATAGAACAAAATCTCAAAATTAACAATTGCCTGAAAAAAAGGGGGTTTTGCCTAGTGTCTTGCCTTAAATATGAATATAAAAACACTGGGATTCATCAATATAATTTTCTCTAATGGATGCTTTAAAAAGTGTAATGCTAATGCTAATTCAGAGTAATTATTTGAATTAAGATAAGAGTATGTAAATTGAAAGCGATTTCATTAATGAAGCAAACAGCAGGAATGAGATTGAAATAATAATTGGACGGTGATGTCAGACACCACTGTCAGGTGTCAGTACAAAATGACTCAATTTGCTGCTTCATCAGTCCAGTTAGGTTGTGAGCGGCTTCAGTGGAGCACATCAATGATGAGAGGTGAGTATTAACTATGCATTAACATGATTGTTTCTTTAGCTGTAATGAAATTTCTCGCCTGCTCATTACTTCATGTTGCGTAATAATAGAACTTTAACTCCATCATGTTCTTTAACAGTTCTCAGTGTTTACATCATGTCATTTATTCTGTTTTTGAATCATCCATTCACTTAAATTGTTCAAAAGCACAGAATCATTAGAGAACAAATCATGTGACTGGCTTATGGTTGAATTAAGTGACTCTCATGAGCGAGTGACTTTTCATTTAGCTAATCATTTATACAGTTAAATAAAAACATATTCATTGGGGTAGAAAACTCTTAACTGTCTTTATGGATGAGTTACTGAATCATTGATTCATCTGATTAGTTTCAAAACTGTGAATTCCTTCAGAAACGAAACAAGTGACTCTTTACAAGTGAGTCACTGAATGATTCACTCATCATTTTAGTTAAAAAATGTGAATTCAATCTGGAACAAAACAAATGACTCTTTATAGGTCAGTCATTGATAATTCACCCAATTTGCTCAAGCACACATTCATTCGGGAACAAAACAAATGACTGTCTTTAAAACGAGTCACTGAATCATTGAGTCAATGGATTAGTGCAGACTGTTTATAATCGAGTCATGAATCATTCTTTCACTTGTTAGTTCAAAAGCGCTGATTCATTATAGCATGGGACGATTAACAGATTTTATGAGTAAATATTTTAACCGTTCAGTCTTCTGAGTAAATCATTGGCTGATTTAATGAGTGTGTCATCAAATACTCATTCATCTGATTAGTTCAAACACACTAATTCATTCAGAAACTAAACTAGTGAGTCACTGAATCAAAACAAACGTGGAGTCATCCAGTGTATGAGCTCCAAGCTATAACTATGTGGACAAGAGTAATAGCAGCAATTCATTTTTTTATGTGTGTTGACTTGCAAGAATTGTAAAATACACTTGATGTGCTCCAATTTGTTTAAACACTTTAAAACCTTCCCCTTCAATGTGTTTACCACATGCACTGACAGTAATACTGACAACAGACCGCTCTCAGTGATGCATTAAGGAGTTATTCTTTTAAAGAATAAATGCGCACACAACAGGAAGTCTCAGCAGGAGGCAGGAAATGGAGCGCAGAAGGTCAATCACAGTGTGGAAGGAGCATCAAAGTGTCAGTGAAGAAAGCTCTCGTATTAAAAGACAAGTGCAATTAGTACAGCACTATATCTCCTTTACTACACAATCAAAGAGTGAATATTTAGCTGGAAAACCCATTGAGACAAAGACATGATATATGCATTCAGGACATATAGCTAGAAATTATAACATTAATCAATGCAAAAATAATAGAAATATTATTATTGTTTTTTCTGTTATTATCATAACCTTAATTATAGATGTTGTTATTAATATTTTTAATTGTATTTGTAATTTTTTACAATTATTATTTCTTAATTATAAACCATTTATATTATTTTATAATTTTTTGTATAATATTTTATATTATTGTAGAACCTTTATTTTTGTTGATATTAATAATATGTAATATTAATAATGATAATATCAAATATTATAATAACAATTAACAAATATAATAATAATTATTATTTAAAAATAAACAATTACAATTGAAAAGTTTAATATTATTATTAATTAATAATATTATTAGAATTATTTATTAAATTGTAATTATTGTTTTTTACAATTGTAATTGTTTTATTGTTTTAATTATATTATATTATATTATATTATATTATATTATATTATATTATATTATATTATATTATATTATATTATATTATATTATATTATATTAGTTTTAAAATTCTGTTTGGGTTGTGGTGCTGGAAGTAACACTGGAAATGTAGTTCTTATTGATATTAATATTTTCTTTCCAGCGCTCAGCTGTGTCTCTGTTTAATCTCCGGTGCTGTCATGCATTGCGTGCCATTTACTCATACAAACAAAGATAAGCAATTGCTCTGCAGTTGACACTTGTTGATGAGGAGATATGGGGTGTCAGCGCAGTGTGTGTTTGTATGTGAGTAATTCAGCACAGAGATAAGAAACAGACCCGCTCTGAGACACACACACACACACACACACACACACACACACGGATGAACCGCAGCAGTGCCACCATGAACTGAAACTCCAGCTGTGAAACAAGTGGATGATCCTGATTACGCTAATTACAGTAAAATTCTGTCCTAGTCTCTGCTAACATTTCTTTTTCTGATAAATTAGTCCCTAAATTGCACGTTCATACAAAACAAACTGTGGTTGGTCACTTTACATGTCAATCACACAGTCTCTTTCTATAGAAGTAGGCGGTTCTTGGGTTAAAAAAAAAAAATGCAATCTCACAATTTGGACTTTGGTTCCGTGTTTTATTTATTTATTTATTTTACATCTGACATGGATTAAAAAATATCAAAGGCTATTCTGACTATCCATTTGATAATGTTAGTTTATATTTCACAATTCTGAGTTTATATCTCAAAATTAAATTTATATCTTACAAGTGAGTTTATATCTCTTCCAATTCCAATTATATAGCATGCTCATATTTTGCGAGTATGAGTAAATTACGAGTTTATCAATATTAATATTTTTTATTCCAAGTTTGTCTTGCAATTCTGAGTTTACATTTTGCAATTCTGAGTTTATATCTCATAAATCTGAGTTTATATCTTGCAATTCTGAGTTTATATCTCATAATTCTGAGTTATATCTCATAATTCTGAGTTTATATCTCATAATTCTGAGTTTATATCTTGCAATTCTGAGTTATATCTCATAATTCTGAGTTTATATCTCATAATTCTGAGTTATATCTCATAATTCTGAGTTTATATCTCATAATTCTGAGTTTATATCTCGCAATTCTGAGTTTATATCTTGCAATTCTGAGTTTATATCTCATAATTCTGAGTTATATCTCATAATTCTGAGTTTATATCTCATAATTCTGAGTTATATCTCATAATTCTGAGTTTATATCTCATAATTCTGAGTTTATATCTCATAATTCTGAGTTATATCTCATAATTCTGAGTTTATATCTCATAATTCTGAGTTTATATCTCATAATTCTGAGTTTATATCTCGCAATTCTGAGTTTATATCTTGCAATTCTGAGTTTATATCTCATAATTCTGAGTTTATATCTTGCAATTCTGAGTTTATATCTCATAATTCTGAGTTTATATCTTGCAATTCTGAGTTTATATCTCATAATTCTGTGTTTATATCTTGCAATTCTGAGTTTATATCTCATAATTCTGAGTTTATATCTCATAATTCTGTGTTTATATCTCATAATTCTGAGTTTATATCTCATAATTCTGTGTTTATATCTTGCAATTCTGAGTTTATATCTCATAATTCTGAGTTATATCTCATAATTCTGAGTTTATATCTCATAATTCTGAGTTTATATCTTGCGATTCTGAGTTTATATCTCATAATTCTGAGTTTATATCTCATAATTCTGAGTTATATCTCATAATTCTGAGTTTATATCTCATAATTCTGAGTTTATATCTCATAATTCTGAGTTCATATCTTGCAATTCTGAGTTTATATCTTGCAATTCTGAGTTTATATCTCATAATTCTGAGTTTATATCTCATAATTCTGAGTTTATATCTCGCAATTCTGAGTTTATATCTTGCAATTCTGAGTTTATATCTCATAATTCTGAGTTTATATCTCATAATTCTGAGTTTATATCTTGCAATTCTGAGTTTATATCTCATAATTCTGAGTTTATATCTCATAAATCTGAGTTTATATCTCGCAATTCTGAGTTTATATCTTGCAATTCTGAGTTTATACCTTATAAATCTGAGTTTACATTATTTTTTATTCCATTCCAGGCTTCTATACAATATGGACTAGGCTTCTTGTCATCAAAAATCTGTATTTTTCATAATGAAATGCATGATTTTTCGAAATGTCCAATGAAATGAATACATTATCTGGTAATGTTAGATGACAGCTTTAAGACTAAGTAAAAGCTTTTTTCAACCAGCTGCTGTCCAAGCACTGAACAAATATGAAATTTGTAAGCAGTAATCCTACTGTTGTTAGCACCCACTTACCAGCCTCTCACAACTATTGAGTTAAATGTCATTTAATTAATATTCATGAGGAATGCTGATAAGCTTTATAGTGCCCACACACACACTTCAAAATCACATGTGCAAACCAAACACGTACACACACACACACACAAGCACATGAGTGCCGAAGGAGCAAAAGCAAAATTGCTGCCTGAAAACACACAGACACACACACATATGGAGAGAGCTGACAGGATTAGACAAGTGTATAATCCCGCAGGATTCGGCTGCTCTCATTTTGCAAATGAATAAATAAATGGATTGTGCAGCTCCAGCACACGGTTGGTGGCAGTTTTCCATTTCCTCCTGCAGACCACAAATGAATCTCACGCCGTCTTACTGCCAACAAATAAAGCACTTCACAAACTACTAACGTAATGCAAACGGATGCTTCACCAGCTCATATTTAGGGTTTTCGTGGATTGTTTTGTGATACTGACCAGCTGACTGTACATTATCATTCGGTATTTAGCAAAAACAAATAGTTGTGCATGCATAAATCAATTTATTATGTAACAAAGAAGATGCACAAGAATAATGTCATGAATGTTTGCATCTGAATGACTAGAGCAACATGTTTTCATCTACTCTTAGCAAATTGTTTGCCAAAGATTTTTGATCAAGTTAAAAAATTTTGTCTTTTTAGCAGATATCATTTTTGAATTTTAAGTGCATCTTAATTTTCAAAATTTTTTATGCAACATCTCATAAATCAAATCAAAATCATTTAAAGTAATTCACTTTTTTAAGGTTTTAGTGAATAACCGTAGAGTGTAGCTTTAAGTAGCAGTATTTCATGAGTCCCTTTATGAAGCTTTATATGAGAAATTTATTGCCAAGTCCTGTCAAATCCCATAATTGCAATAGAGCTCTGATAGACACGTCTAAATAAAATGGCCCATCTTGTCTTAAAAAGCTCCATGGTGTGGAATGAGAGGTGATTTTGGGACTCTCTGGAGCTGCAGGGTGCTACTCGCTGCTGTTTCTGGCCTGATTCTTCCTCCAGAACGAAGCTCATCCATCAAATCTATTCAGTCTGTCAGCGGTTCTCCTCTGGCCGCCGCCGTTCCAAACCATTTCCTCTGAATGCCACGCTTTTACCAAACTTTCTCTCCCACGTCTGCTCTCCGTCGGGGACGCAATGACTGACACAGAGACTTTCACAGCGCTGCTTTAGTGGAGAGTGCCATGGGACCGAGAGAAACACAATTAAAACACTTTTTGACTGTTCCTTTTAAAAGGTCATCTGATTACATTAGTTTAAACTTGACTTTATCAACATGAAGAAGCACTGATATGAGTGATGTGTGAGTTTTCACTCCGAATACGATTGGATATAATGACAGAGTATCGCAACATATTACATTAAAAAAAAAAATTGAAAAAAATAAATAAATGTGTTTTAATAATTAATATGTAATGTTATTTATGACCCCGGACCACAAAACCAGTCTTAAGGGTTAATTTTTCTTCATTACATTTACTTTTTATTCATCTGAAAGCTGAATAAATAGGCTTTTTGGTTTGTTAGGAGGACAATATTTGTCTGAGATGCAACTATTTGAAAATCTGGAATCTGAGAGAGCAAAAAAAAAAATGTAAATATTGAGAAAATCATCTTTAAAGTAGTTCAAATTAAGTTCTTAGCAATGCATATTACTAATTAAAAATTAAGTTTTGATATATTTATGGTAGGAAACTAACACAATATCTTCATGGAACATGATCTTTACTTAATATTCTAATGATTTTTGGCATAAAAGAGAAATGTATAATTTTCACCCATACAATGTATTTTTGGCTACACACACACACACACCGTAAAAATGTAATATATACAAGTATGTCTGTGTATTTATTTATCTAAATGTAAACAGTATACACACTTATTATGTAGCCACAAATGTTTATTTTGCATCGATTTGACAACTATATAAACTATAAATACATTTCAGGATCTTAAGACATGTAAGCATGGAGTTAGCAAGAATGGCAAGGCTGTGGGTTCGATTCCCGGTGAATGCATGAGCTGATAAAATATAAACTTTGAGTGCAATGCTTTAGATAAAAGCATCTGCCAAATGCATAAATTTAATGCATTTAAAATTCATCTGGTTATAGTTCGTCCCGGCTACTGTAAGTAGGTTTTTATATTTTTCCTATCACAGGCTTGTGACTGTGTGTTCCCTGCAATCACCTAATCAAAAGCTAAACATTCTCTCCAAAACAGCATCCCCATATCAGCAAAGACGGCAGCACACGGGAATGCTGACAGATAAACATCTCCAGGTATTATAAATGCCCTCGGTTAGCCATTCAGCAACTTCAGCTGGAAACACATTGAGAGTTTAACCATGAAATAGCCATATGTAGTTATAGCCCATTTCTATTTTTACAGAGAAATACAGTTGAATCTCTCTGCCTTCCCGATCAGGTTTCACTGGAAGGAAAGTGCAATGCATTACAATTACGTCACAGGAACCAGCATTTGTCCAAAGCAAAAAAACACCACTTCAGATTGTAAAAACACACCTGCTGGCCAACTTTCCATAAAAAGTGCAATGTAAATAGTTACCTTTGACAGGTTTACTTTTATAAAAACAGTTTAGGTTTTGCTCGTTGACAGTGTTTGTCTGGGAATGTCTTCTGCCACGATCTGACTGAAGAAATGCACACAGATTTACAGGAACAGGAACAGGATTGTGCCAAAAAACACCTCAAACGGTCAAAAATCAATGAGTTCGATGAGGGGTTTTGGGCTGTTGGTTTCAGCATTTACGGTCCTTTTGCCTGACATGACAAAATATAAGACTTCGGGGCTGATGTTCGATCCAAAATTAATAACTTCCAAGCACCAAATCAAAATTGTCTGTTTATCTTTTGTCATAAATAAATCACAAGTCTAATCAAAGTGAGTAGCGCATGAACAACTTTCATTTGCCAAAAAATAACCAGAAATAATGGGGGGGAAATGGCAGATAACATTTTGAGAAAAACAAACTGAGGATTTCATCCAGATTAAAACCAGTTTTGTGTTTTTCAATCTAATCTGAATACAAAATCCAATCAGATAACTTTTGAACAACTGGCCACTCTAATGTTAAAAAGGTTAAAGAAACTATACAAAGTCAGAGACCTGAAACTAAAGTCTGCATCTAGATCGAAGCTTCTTATCGCTTCAGGTTCAGCTCTGATAAAGTCTTTGGCAAGTGAGACGAGAAGTTGTCTTGACTCCCATCTCAAGACGCCAGAGTTTAATAGAGGCCAAGCAGATAAAATGTTTTGGCCTAAAAGCAGCTCGCGAGCTCCAGCCAATCGTCTTTGAGGTCGCTCTAGTTAAGATTTCAAAGAAATTAAACGCCCTTGAGAGTGACAGAATTACAAGCGAGGAGCAAAAATAGGCTGAAACAATATATCCACGCCAGCTTGCGTAACCCTGATCTGTTTTTAGGCTAAATAAATAAGGAACGGCACAACGAGCGGTTCTTAAAGGCCCGTTCACCGTATATTTTGACGCGCGCGCATCCAGGGCGGAAGATGAAAGCACGTGTGTTTGTTAAAGTGAAGGAAAAACTCTTTAATCTCCTCTGACTGAGTCATCGTGCATGGAAGACGAGTCTTTACATAATTACCGAAACACCGAGCCGTGTTCGCCAAGCGTCGCAGATTAACTCCAGGAACATGTGATTTCGGATACATCAGTATATATTCGGTGTCGAAGTCGTCCGGTTGGGTCTTTACCGGAGCGTCTCTTTCTAACAGCTGCAGTGTCATCGCGTTTAAAACGCTTAGCCGCGGGAAAAAGGCTTCGAAAAGCCACGAATCTGGCGTTGAAAAGATCAAAGGCGACAGGGAACGTCACGCAGGGCAACGTTCTGACGCATTACGTCCGCGAGCGAGGATCAAAGCCGGAGTCCGTCCGCCGAGCCGAGGCTCTTAGAAGAGCAGAACTGCATCTGCACGTCCACACACACCAAACACCAGAGACACCGAGACACCGAGGCTCTGCGCAAACATTCAAGAAGCTCAGATGCTGAAAACGAACAGCAGTGTTTGAAAAGCACCAGTCTGTCACGAATCTTGTCTATTTTTATTTATTTATTTTTTGGTAAAGATTCTGTGTTGGGAAAAGCTATGCAAATGCACCAAAAGTAGGCTTTAGCTACCAGCACACTGCCCTTTATAATCATTACAAATATCACAAACAGGAAATTGTTGAAATTAAAATTTGAAATTAATCACATAATTCAAACTTTGAAGCTTAAATTTGTATCTTGCTATAGGAGTCCAGAATTGTGTGTGTGTGTGTGTGTGTGTGTGTGTGTGTGTGTGTATATATATATAAAACTGAATTTGTGTCTATTCAGAGTTTATATCTTGCTATTCTGATGTTTCTTTTAATGTTTTTGGCAATTATGAGTTATCTAAAAAATAAAGCAATTTAACATTTAACAACTCTGAGTTCATCAATTCTGAGTTTGTATCTATCTATCTATTCTGTTTATATCTTAAAATTATGTTTTGTCCCCCTCAGAATCGCAAGTCTGTCGAAATTATGATTTCTCAAAATTCATATTTCACAATTCTGAGTTAATATCAATTCTGAGTTTATATCTTGCAATCCTGAGAATTTGTATCAAACCGTTTATTTTTTAGAATCACTTGCAATTATCAGTTTATTTCTGAATTTATATTCCAGACAAAAATATTTTTTTCTCAGAATTGCATGAAAAATGTATATATTCAGAATCACAAGAAAAAAAGTCACAATTCAGAGATAAAGTTACTAACCTAACTAAGATAAACTACCTTTAAGGTTTTTTTTATGGTGGAATTAAGGTTCCATGGAAAACAGTAAAGATAAAAAAAATCATTTAAAAATGAATATGTAAATCTGCATGGTCAAGATATCCCGAAAGAGGGTCAAAGCTTGTGACAGAATACAATCTTTTTTTCAGGAGTAGTACAAGATTCAGAATCATTGATCCAGTCTTTTCGCTCCTGGGACTTTTCAGATTTCAGTTTTTAAGCGTGCATTATTCCTGCAGCAGTGCCTCCAAGCAAGATAAAATACTCATTTTTATCTTTAATAGAATGTCTGCCTTAATATTAGATCCAGAGCCCATCTGACATATGATATTATGGGAACTTTTACATTCAGAAATGCATTGAAATTTAATCCGATTCCTTCACTTGAAACTTTATGATTAAACTATGAGACTTTGTCAAGGCTGCAAACTGAACTTTGCTAAAAGGAATAATAAAATCAAAAAAGAAAATGCTGTCATCATCCACTCACCTTCACACCACTGATCCCATATTACTTTTCTTATGTCAATGGAAGAGGAATGTCATCAAACAAAAGTGGACAAAGCTCCATAAAGATCTTCTGAACTCATGATGTTCTGCATGAAGGAACAGACAGAAATTAACGGTTGTAAATAAATCAGTTGTGTTCAGTCACAAAATGATGCTTTAACACATGCAACACAACTGACTTTAGCATTAACAGACATCAAAGGCTATTGGTTCTCACATGCCACAAAAATAAAAACAATAACAGAAGACTTCAGAAGACTTCAGAAGAATAACATACTGTTATGATGCTCTTATGGTCCTTGAAAGTATAAATCACTTCTCACTTTTCACTCCTTACATGCAAGCATAATTCAGAAGCATCGTGTCTTATTTCTTGAAAAATAATAGGGCTTTAGAATGACATGAGGGCGGATGAATGATGACAGAAAGATTATTTCTTCTCTGATCTCGTCTTGTTAAAGCAGGAGACAGAATTGAAAGGTCAGAATCTTTAGAAAATGCTTGTTGTCTTCACCTTAAGCAACTCCTCACAAGTTGAACAGAAACTCACGTCAGGGACTTTTGCTTTTCAGCTTGTCAGTAAAAACACACTGGAATTCAATGCATTTTAGAACTGATTTAAAAAATAATAAAAAAAGTCAATACAGTGGTCATTTTTCTCAAGCTGTATAGATACAGAAATTCAAAACACTGTTCAGAAACAGACGATTATCTCACTGAAGTGGATTTTTCTATACTCTTTATAAAATACGTTCTATTCTTAAACCTGGTACTTTCTATATGATTTTTGTGGCATGATAAAAAAAACACCCTGCAATATATTTGCTGAATGAAATCAGTACTTGTTTCTTAGTCGTTTTGGGCTGCTGATTACAAAAACAGTGCTGCATCTTCAAGAGAAAAACTGCTACAAACACACAATTCCTGTCTTCATCTGAGTCAGAGTACAACTGTTTGTCCAGTTCAATTATTTTATGTCTAATCCTGATTTTAAGATTCAAATTATAATGGCCTGTGTGCAGTATAAAATGCAAACATTATCCCGATGTTTCTGCTGCATCTGTAGGTGTTTGATACCACATCTAAGACAGAAAATGGAAAAAAGCTTGTGTATCTGTGTTTATGTCAAGTTCTTTACTTGAGTATTTGAACATATTGTGCATGTCCTTTGCAGATTGTAAATTAAATGATACATTTTGAATGTTTACTTTTATCATTAAATTAGAAACATTTTGACATTTGGCTGTTTTTGTTTTGATAAGTGCATTAGCTGATCATTTGATAAACGTTAAACTAACGTTAATAGAACGTTCGTTCAAAGTTATGTGGACTTTAATAATGTTCTCAAAGCGTTAGCACAAAACATTATTTATATATCGTTCAAGGACATTCTTTTCTGAAGCATTTAAGTTTAAAGTTTGACTAACTTTTTTAAAATGTTACTATTTGTTATTAAAAGAAAGTTTTAAGAACATTAAATGTTCTCATAAACTCATAATTTTCAGGAGGAAAAAAGTATGATTTATGAGAGGAAACGTCATAATAACCTCTTTTTATTTTATTTCACAATTGTGACTTTTTTACCCTCGCAATAGATACTTTCATATAATTGCAACAAAATTGAGATAAATAAATTATTTGTGAAAAATCCCAAAATATAAAGACAGATTTCATTTGACATTTCTTCTCATAATTATGAGATTGAGTTAAAATCTCTAAATTCTGACTTTTTTCCCACAATTTACACCTTTTTTTCACAGAAATGCAAGAAAAAAATTTTATTAAAAAAAAAAAATAAAGTATTTTGTTGTGAAAACAAGATTTCATGAGAAAAAAAAAGTACATTAATTGGCCAGTCATTTGGGGTTTAAGAGCTGTAAAACAAAAAAGTGACTCAAACATAGTCAAAGTTTGAGGATGTTGTCAGAAATTTTGGGTTGTGATGATGAACCTGTACAAGCACCTGACAACAGATCTTGTCTTAAAACATCTTGCTATTTTTCCTGCTATTAAAATGAGCTCAAGCTGTCAGTACAACAAATCTGAAGATGAATGCTGCTGATATAGATAATGCAGTCAGTTTTAAAGGACCTCTGTACTCTGGGTATTTCTCCACAGACAGATACGAGGACGATCATGTTTTTTAAACATGACCCAGTGATCAGATATTAACAGCATTCACTCTGAATCTAAATAATGTGTCCCTGTGTGTTTCAGACAGGAAGTAAACAGAGTCTAATGAGAAAACAGCGTCCGGCGAGGAGATTACGGCTCCCCGTGAACATGCAATTTGCCAATCGATGTCTTTTCTCATGGCCTGCTGTCAGACACGTGGACGAGTGCATCAGGTCTGAGCTACATGTGCCTCTCTCTTCTTCACTCTCCAGTCAAAGCGTTTGACCTCAGACAACCTGCTGCTGCTTTACAGAGCCCCGGGAGGATCGGACAGAGACTAATGAGGAATCCTAAAATATACAGCTTGTTTATAGTCACAAAAGCATGCAAACACAAACACAAGTTTGACTTGTAATGCATATTTGTGTTTAGAAATATGTCAGAGTGCAGTTTATAATTCAATGCAAGGATGTTGCATCCTCAGCGTGACCACTGGGAACGGGCAAAAATCTTCTTTCACAGCTGTGTTTGGCTACCTGAATAATAATGATGCATGGTTTATTGACAAACATTTGAATGAAATTCTCCATTGAGCACAAAGCTTGCAATGCATTCACCAGACATTCATCAAATCTAATACATTATACAAATCTCTCTATAACATACTTGACATTGAATGTTATATTATATAATAATTATTTTAATCATTTTAATATTCAGAGAAAAAAATTAGAAAATAAATATAAGTTTTTATTACTGTTATTAATACATATATAAATAAAAACACATATTTTTATTACAAATAATATAAAGCTTTTTGTTGAATTCAGTATAATATAGTATTTTTAATTATGTACATATAAATACATATACATTTTTATGCAATCATATTTAAAAAGTCTTATTCATGAAAATGTAATTTATAATAATTTCAATATATAAATACAAAAAATATAAATATGCAAAATTATTATTATTATTAGTGCTGTCAAATTATTAATCATGATTAACTGCATCCAAAATAAACGTTTTTGTGTACTGTTTATTTATTATGTATATATAAATACACAAAATATGTCATATTCATTTTATTTATAATATAAATTATATAAATATAAATATATATATATATATAATATTATTACTATACTAATTATTATTATAATAAATATACACAGAACACACATATATTATGCACACAGCTTTTATTTTGCATGCAATTTATTGCGATTAATTGTTTGACAGCACTAATTACAGTTTTTCTCAATTGCTAAAACACTAAACCCTATTGTCTGAACCAAATGCTCAGTTGCCTGAATCCACTGATTGAATCAATCACTCTTTTGGCAAAACCATAAGCACTTTTCACCTGTTTAGACACAACTTGCCAACACATTTTCATTGTGATGCACTCGTGCTGTATAATGGTGAGCACAGGTGACAAAAGTCAAACACAAATAAAGCACAGATGTCACCATTTGAACACAACAACTCAAAATTGATCACACTTGTGGCTAATGATGTGAGGGAACATATACAGTGAACCAGTTCAGAGAGCACTGGTTTGTGAGGCCCTACAATGGATAGAAATCTGAGAGGAAGAGTTCGTGTGAGAGGAGTTTGAGGTGGTCGAGGTGGTCAGCGAAGACAAAGAACAGTAATATCTGATGAATTCAGAGCTACTGTGATTGACCATGTTCTTGTCCATGGTATGAGCATATGGGAGGCTGGACAAAGGGCACAACCAAACATCAGTAGATTCACGGTCTTCACCATAATCTGAAGATTTAGAGAACAGGTAATTACCTTTTTTTGACATTATAGAACAGTATGTAAATGTTGACAGCAATTACTGTATGACATACTATATATTGTACCACAGTATACTGTAAGTAAATATGTTTCAGTACATCACTGTACCAATATACTGTAATATTGTAATGGAGGGTTGGTCCGTTTGTAGGCCTAGTATTCCATGTAAACTTTTTGTAACTCCATGTTCTCTTTTTGTAGAATTGAAAGACTGTCACATGGGGGTGGGAGGACAGGTGTGTTCTCCCCACACCAAGAGACCCTAATTGTTGATATGGTCCGTGAGAACAATGCCATTAAACTGAGTGAAATTCAGCAGAAGATCATTGAGCACCATGTACATTTTGAGGGTATCAACAGTGTCAGCCTCTCTGCTGTTGATCGTGTCCTCAATTGCAGCAGACTGCGCATGAAACAGCTATACAGAGTACCCTTTGCCAGGGGTTTTTTCCTCCGTTGCCTGGCCAGACAAAATGTGGCCTGTGATGTGGATGAAGTGATGTGGCCTGACCCAGTAAGGAGACATGATGCTGTGGCTGAGTAATGCACTTGTTTGTATATTTTTGTACTTTATTTTTACATGGGGTTACTGTACACAAGTGGCAAACGCATAAGATTTCTGTTTTGTCTTTTTGTACAAGTGCTAAATGCACAGGTTCTTTTTGTTTTGCAACATGCGTTTAGCCTACAGTGAACAATAAACATTCATTTCTCCAGCTTCATGTCCTGAGCATTGTGTTTTCTATTTTTCTACGTAGTGTTTAGTGACTGTTCAGTTGTGTCTTTAATTTTGATTGACTCGGGGCACGATTTGACAACATAGTTCAGTTTTGAGCACAGATTGAACTGTTTTGAGGTGAAAGTTTGGGTTTACAAGAAGAGTCTGAGGTTTTGTGAATGTAGCTTGAAAATTGGCTTTTGTGTTCACAGTTTAGAGAAAAGAAGAGCAGCTTTCAAGAAATGTGTCTTAACAATCGAGAAAAACTGTAAATATATATATTAAATCTGACCAAAAGGAGAAGGAGAGGCCGTAATGTGATTGGCCATTGGGCCATTGTTTGTGTTCCTGGGCAGCGTGGTGGCAATGTCACATTATGTGCTGCCATCAGCAATCATGGGGTTGTCCA
Source organism: Carassius carassius (assembly GCF_963082965.1). Classification (NCBI taxonomy): domain Eukaryota; kingdom Metazoa; phylum Chordata; class Actinopteri; order Cypriniformes; family Cyprinidae; genus Carassius; species Carassius carassius. The sequence continues at coordinate 2,009,740 of NC_081797.1, forward strand.
CCATAATGCCAACCTGGGGCCTTACAACACTCACCAGCTCCTCATTTTCCTCAATCACATGCGAGATGCTCTGTTAGGGCAATAGGATGAGCATCCCATCTATGTTGTTGTTTGGGACAATGTGAGT
>NC_081797.1:2012366-2119866 GCF_963082965.1 Carassius carassius
ATTCAGAAAAGATTACTTTTTTATTGGATGAAGAGTTATTATGGATTATGGACTTAAGCCAAAAGTGACAGTTTGAATATTATATGTATACTATTATGATGGACTGCAGTGGTGTGGATTATTGTGATGTTTTTATTAGCTGTTTGGACCCTCATTCTGACGGCACCCATTCACTTCCATTGATGAGCAAGTGATGTAATGCTACATTTCTCCAAATCTGATTAAGAAACAAGCTCATCTACATCTCAGATGACCTGCGAGTGAGGACACTTTTTTAGCAAATTTTCATTTTGGGGTGAACTATGCCTTTAAATGAAGGAATACTGCAGTGAAACGGGGTCTGGGACAGTCAGTAAACAATTACATGCAAATAGGCTTCCTCCATATTTCATCCCATCATACAGTCGACTGGAGAAGAGAATTATGCAAGACGCTTTAGTACAGAGAACATCATGATGTAGAAAATAACACGAACACCACTATCATTATTTCATGTTGACTGATTCACAGTTTTCCTTAAGAATGAGGAGAGAATCAGAATCAGAAAGAGCTTTTTTAGCCAGGTGTATTTACACATACGAGGAATTAGTTTCTGTGCCAGAAGCTTTCACAGTGCAACAGAAAGACAGTGACAAAAACACAGATAATAAAGAATAAAAATACAAGTAAATAGGGAATAACAGTACACAGATTGATAACTGTCTTCCTCGGCTGGAACATATTGCAGGGGTATAACTAAAAACAGGACATCACGAGTCTTAGAAGTGCACTTAGCCATGAATTCATTTAGTCTATGCGGCTCTGTTCACCTTCACCATTCTGATCACGACTCGCTTGTTTTTTTTTTAAACTAAGAACTATGTGAAATCCTGTACTCGATAAGTTAGTGAGATATGTATGTGTCGCTCTGTTCATCTGTTCTTCGGAACTTGACTTGTTTACTTTTGAGATAGCAAAACTGAGAACTGTGTGTTCAAGTTCAACACCACGAGGTTACTTATAAGCTGCTCTTTTGGTAAGAGAATGTCAGGTTAGTATGCCGCGGTATACATAACGCCCGTAGTGGTAACTTGTTAGACACACTAGGTTAGGAGTGAGCGCCACTCCCTGTATGTTTTGTTATTTAGCTAGTTTATTTAAGTGCCCGCATGCACTGAAGATCTCGGTTTTCTTTTCACATTTTTTCTTTGTTTAGGTTTAGGATTAGCATAAGGATTGTTTTGTTATACTCTGTTCGTTTCTTTGGCGCCACTTTATGTTCTCTTACTAACAATTTATTGTAAACTATTTTCTACTCTTGAGGCTGTACATAGCGCACTACATTTAACATTCACGAACTGGATCTAGTGGCTTCGGCTTTTTGTAATAAATTCCAGTTTTAATTCATCAAATCGAGTGTGTCATGTGTTTATTCCATCTTACTCAGACATCAGCAGTGGTTTCAGAATAAGTGTTGCGAAATACCTTCTAGACATTAAAAGTTCGTAACATTTAATGGGGGCTTGTCCGGGATTGAAATATTGCTATTAATATTCATATTTTTTCCCGAGTTATTATTTGGAATATTTACTGCTGGTGTGAGTGGTGGAATGACCATGACAGAACTTTTCGTTAGAGTCGATGTTCGTGATTTAGCCTAGTGAGCGGATGGGTTGGTTGAGTATATTAGTGATTTGATAGGAATAAGTATGGCTGACTTTGACTTGGATACTTTTGTTAGCGCACCCACAGAAGAACAACTTAGTAAATGCAGGAAAGAGGATCTGGTACTGATCGCTGCTCACTATAAACTTGCTGTCTCGAAGCAACTGCGTAAACTAGAGGTTAGGTCTGCTGTATCTCAGGGGTTGGTGGAATTAGGTGTTCTAAAATTGTCCGCAGGTGTCGGTGAAGGTATCTCCGATTCTGACGGTCGCCCTGGTGAGGAGGAGCAGAGCGAAACGGCTGAGGTGGAGGACTCTGAAGCCATGGCTGTTTTGCCGCCTTCCGATTCTTTTTCTCCTGGCTCAGATGAGTCTGAAGGAGGTGATGCGCGACTGAAAGTTTGTTTAGCGCGAGTGCAAATGGAGGCACGCGAACGGGCGGAAAGCTGTCGAATTGAGGCAGATCTGAAATACCGACTTGAAATCCGCAGGCTCGAAATCGAGGCGGAGACACAGATTAAGCTGCGTGAACTTGAACTGAGTGCAGCTAATAGGACACCTATTCCGGTTACACAACCCTCGCAGACTGCTGATGCTGGCACGGCGGGGACCACTTTTGAGGTCAGTAGACACATTTCACTAGTACCACAGTTCCGAGAAACAGAAGTTGATTCTTACTTTAGTGTATTTGAGCGGATTGCATCTACGCTCCATTGGCCTAAAGAGGTTTGGCCTCTACTATTACAGTGCAAGTTAACCAGTAAAGCTCAAGATGTTTGTGCTACACTTTCCTTAGAGGATAGCTTGAATTATGAGCTAGTAAAAGTTGCGATATTACGCGCATATGAACCAGAAGCCTACCGACAGCGTTTTAGAAGTCACAAAAAACACTTCAGCCAGACCTTTGTTGAATTTGCAAGGGAGAAAGGAATTTTGTTTGATAAGTGGTGCACATCTAGCAAAGTAAATGATTTTAAAGACATGCGAGAACTTATTCTTTTAGAAGAATTTAAGAATTGTATTCCTGAGCGTGTTGTCGTTTACTTGAATGAACAAAAAGTCACGTCTTTATCTCAAGCCTCTGTCTTGGCAGATGAGTTTTCCTTGACGCATAAAAATGTGTTTACTTCAGTACGTTCTGAGAAGACTGCTGTCCAAGTGAGTTCGAGTAGTCCGTCTCGACCGAAACCAGTTCCTTTTAAATCCAAGGAGGATCGAGAATGTTTTTATTGTCACAAACCTGGCCATTTAATCGCTGATTGTGTTGTGCTGAAACGAAAACAGTCGAGTTCTGCACCTAAGAGTGCTGGTTTTGTGAAACTGATTGATTCTAAAAAGATCGAGTGTAATGACAAGCCTGATTCCAGTTATGCACCTTTTCTGATGGAAGGGTTAATTTCAGTTACGGGAAATCCTGAGGAACGAATTCGAGTTCAGATGCTCCGTGATACAGGGGCTATGCATTCCTTTATTAGTGGAGATGTACTGCTGTTCTCTGAACAAACCTTCTGTGGCAGTAATGTCCTAGTGCAGGGCATAGAGATGGGTATCGTTCAGGTTCCGTTAAATCGAATTAACTTAGAATCAGAACTCTGCACGGGCTTTGTGAAAGTAGCTGTTCGTGAACGCCTACCTGTGAGTGGGGTACAAGTTATCTTAGGCAATGATTTAGCCGGTGGGAGAACTATGCCTTTGTTGGAAGTCCTTGACAATCCAGTTGCACCCATACAGCCTGATGTATTATCACAGTCATATCCTGAAACCTTTTCAACTTGTGTAGTTACGCGGGCTCAAGCTCGTAAAATAGATGCTGATGATTTAGCTGCATCTTTTATTGCACCTGTTTTTATTGATGATGTTTTGCCTGAGGAGAGTAAAACTGTTGAAAATGTGCTTGTTCAAGATATTCCGTGTGAAAAAATGCATGTGACGCGTGAGAGAATTATTGTTGCTCAAAAGCAGGATAAAAGTCTTCAGAAATGTTTTGCTGCTGCTGTTTCCCCAGAGAAAGCTCGAGAGAGAAAAGCTGCATATTTTGTTGAGAACGGGTTACTGATGCGCAAGTGGTGTTCAGAGATAGCAGATGATGCTGAGTGGAGTACTGTGTATCAGATCGTGATTCCTTCATGTTACCGACAACAAATTTTGTCGTTAGCTCACGATCATGATCTGGCAGGACATTTAGGGATTAAGAAAACTTATCACCGAGTTTTAACGCACTTCTTTTGGCCCAGAATAAAAGCTGATGTCACACAATTTTGTCGCACCTGTCACGTTTGTCAGATTACCGGCAAACCGAACCAAGTAATCCCGTGTGCTCCTCTCATTCCTATCCCGGTGGTTGGAGAACAATTCGAGCATGTCATTGTTGATTGTGTCGGTCCATTACCTAAATCTAAGACTGGTAATCAATTTTTATTGACCGTGATGTGTACTGTGACCCGGTTTCCTGAGGCGGTTCCCTTGAGAAAGATTACGGCACCTGTCGTAACTAGAGCACTTGTTAATTTTTTTCTACGTTTGGTTTACCAAAAATTGTGCAGACAGATCAAGGCACTAACTTTTTGTCAAAAATTTTTACTCAAGTGTTGTCCAGTTTAAATGTGTCACATAGGATCGCCAGTGCCTTTCACGCTGAAAGCCAGGGGGCACTCGAACGTTTCCACCAAACGTTAAAGTCAATGCTTCGAAAATACTGTATGCAAACAGGTAAAGAGTGGGATGAAGGTGTACCATTACTTTTATTTGCGATTAGGGAAGCAGTCCAGGAAAGTCTCGGATTCAGTCCTGCTGAATTAGTATTCGGTCACACTGTTAGAGGTCCTTTGAAAATGCTCAAAGAGAACCTGCTGTCTGTTGAGTCTAGCCCGAAAATGAACGTGCTGGATTATGTGAGTAAATTCTGTGAGCGTTGGCATCAAGCTTGTTCTGTGGCCAGAGAGTCACTTGAAGTGGCACAGGGAAAAATGAAACATTACTACGATCGTAAATCTGTACAGCGTACCTTTAATGAGGGTGATTCGGTGTTGGTTCTGCTACCTATGACAAGGTCTGCTTTATCAGCACGATTTTCTGGACCATACGAGGTCGTTAGAAAACTTAGTACTACCGATTACGTGATCAGAACTCCAGATAGGAGAAGGAAGACTCGTGTGTGTCACGTGAATATGTTAAAGCCTTTTCACAAAAGAGAAGCTGTCCAGAATGTTTCACCTACAGAGATCACTGTTCCAGCGTCATCTCCTGTGTCATCTCCTGTGCTCGCTTGTGCTGCTGCTGAGATCATCGATCCAGAGGATGATTCAGAATTCTGAGGTATTATCTGATCTTCCATCTCATGTATCTCATCTATCTGAATGACAAGGATGTGATATTATGCAGTTGATTAACAGTTTCCCTGCTTTGTTTAATGATGTACCTTCTCGCACTACAGTTCTGGAGCACGACATCAATGTGGGTGATGCTGCTCCGATTAAACATCACGCGTACCGTGTAAATGCAGCGAAACGAGATGTAATGCGAAGTGAGGTGGAGTATCTATTAGAGCATAGTCTCGCTCAGTTCAGTAAGAGTCCCTGGAGTTCGCCATGCTTATTAGTGCCGAAGAGTGATGGTACCGCGCGATTCTGCACTGACTATCGGAAAATAAATGCTGTGACTGTTCTCGATTGTTACCCTTTGCCGCGCATGGAAGATTGCGTCGACAATCTCGGTTCAGCGCGTTATGTCAGTAAATTAGACCTGTTAAAAGGTTACTGGCAAGTTCCTCTTACAAGTCGCGCTTCTGACATTTCAGCCTTTGTCACCCCTGATAGTTTTCTCCAATACTCCGTAATGGCTTTCGGCATGCGTAACGCACCGGCCACCTTTCAGCGACTCATTAATCTTGTGTTGTCTGGAGTACCTAAGTGCAATGCGTACTTAGATGATTTAGTAGTTTATTCGACCGACTGGGAAGAACACGTTTCGTCATTGCACACAGTCTTTGAGCGTCTTGAGAAAGCTTCACTGACTTTAAATTTAGCCAAATGCGAGTTTGGACAGGCCACTATCACGTATTTTGGGAAGGAAGTTGGTCAAGGTGAAGTGCGCCCTTTAGAAGCTAAGGTTACGGCTATAGCCGAGTTCCCTGTTCCAACCACCCGACGAGAGCTCCGTCGATTCTTAGGGATGGCTGGCTATTATCGTGGCTTTTGCCAGAATTTTTCAACTGTTGCACATCCGTTGACTTCGCTTCTTAGTCCATCCCGTATGTTTCGATGGTCAGAAGATTGTCAGTATGCTTTTAGTACGATCAAGGATCTTCTGTGTAATGCACCTGTTTTAGCCGCACCGAAATTTGACTCTGCTTTTAAACTCGACGTAGATGCGAGTTCTGTTGGCGCTGGAGCCGTTTTGATTCAGACCGGTGAGGATGAGATCGATCACCCGGTCTGTTATTTTTCGCGGAAATTGAACAAACATCAGTTAAATTATTCGACGATCGAAAAAGAAGCATTAGCACTGTTAATGGCTCTCCAGTATTTCGATGTATATGTCGGCCGAGTAATTTTCCTGTTACTGTGTTCACTGATCACAACCCGTTAGTATTTCTGTCGCGCATGTATAATCAGAATCAGCGCTTGATGCGCTGGTCTCTGATTGTACAGGGTTATAATTTAGTGATTAAGCATAAGAAGGGTGTCGAGAATGTGATCGCTGACGCACTATCAAGGGTTGCCTATTGTGGTATTTGAGCGTAAGTATTTGAACAACTATATGTTTATTTGAGCCCATATAGTTGATTCTTAAGGGGGGAGGTGTTACGTTCCACGTGGGTTTTGTTTTCATTTAGTCTAGAGACTAGCGACACGCTAGTGTGCTTTGCACGTGTGAATGATTGGTGCTCATTATCTTCTCTCTGTGTTTTTAGTCTTCACTCTGCTGTGATTGGCCTAGCAGTATGTTACTCATCATTCCCTCATTAGGGGCGGCGTCTGGGAACCAATCAGAGTTTGCCAGATGACTTCAAAAGAACGACCTGTTCATTCATGCTCGCTCTCTCTCTCGCAGCGTGTTGAGCGCTCTGTATGCGGCTCTGTTCACCTTCACCATTCTGATCACGACTCGCTTGTTTTTTTTTAAAACTAACAACTATGTGAAATCCTGTACTCGATAAGTTAGTGAGATATGTATGTGTCGCTCTGTTCATCTGTTCTTCGGAACTTGACTTGTTTACTTTTGAGATAGCAAAACTGAGAACTGTGTGTTCAAGTTCAACACCACGAGGTTGCCTATAAGCTGCTCTTTTGGTAAGAGAATGTCAGGTTAGTATGCCGCGGTATACATAACGCCCGTAGTGGTAACTTGTTAGACACACTAGGTTAGGAGTGAGCGCCACTCCCTGTATGTTTTGTTATTTAGCTAGTTTATTTAAGTGCCCGCATGCACTGAAGATCTCGGTTTTCTTTTCACATTTTTTCTTTGTTTAGGATTAGGATTAGCATAAGGATTGTTTTGTTATACTCTGTTCGTTTCTTTGGCGCCACTTTATGTTCTCTTACTAACAATTTATTGTAAACTATTTTCTACTCTTGAGGCTGTACATAGCGCACTACATTTAACATTCACGAACTGGATCTAGTGGCTTCGGCTTTTTGTAATAAATTCCAGTTTTAATTCATCAAATCGAGTGTGTCATGTGTTTATTCCATCTTACTCAGACATCAGCAGTGGTTTCAGAATAAGTGTTGCGAAATACCTTCTAGACATTAAAAGTTCATAACACCGTGCATGGCAGAAACAAGCTTTGATACTCTCATGTCATTCGAATGCATGACTTTCTTTCTTCTGGAAATCAGAACAGAATCTGTGGAAGTCAATGGTGACCTTAAACTGATTGATTACGAACATTCTTTTGAATATTTCAACTAGTGTTACACTGAAGAAAGTCAGTCATAGATTTATAGCCATTCTTCACAGTCCACAAAAATGCATTCAAATTAATTAGTGCCTCAACATTCACATTTAAATCTCAATTATGATTCTTGCTTATGAATGCCACTGACATTGTGAATAAATTCAACTATTCCAATAGAACCACAAAGACAGCGGTGATGTCATCATCATGGAATCGGATCATTTGATGCTGTGACGTGATTGTTAATAACTATTTCCTTCTGACTTTACAGTTTCTGATATCCGCCACCAAGACTTGCTTCATGTGTTTGCAGAAAGTGAAACAGCTTTGTTACCCTGCGGTGACAGTGCAATTGAGGTTTAAATCCATCAGTGTTGTTGCCTACAGATGTAATTATGCTTCAAGAAAGAGACTGGAATGAGAGCTGAAAGTTCATGTTTAATGGCACATTCCTGTTTTTTTTCTTGAGCACTAACTGTGAAAAGCATCATCCTTTTTTTACACCAGGGATCATTTTGAATGTCAAAATAGAGCCGGTTGTTGCTTTAGCATCCTTGTGTCAGCAAGTCCTGACTCATGTTTTCACAGCTCAGTCAAATCTGTTCATAACTTCATGTGCCAAGTAAAAACTGCACCCAAAGCATTCTGATGGGGTATAAAACAGGCTCAAAACCACTGCGCACTGGATGACATTCATGCAGTCTGCTGAAAAATACACCAGGGTTATTGTTGTATCACTATAGTTTTAGTTTTAGTTAAAGTTTTAGTAATTTTGTTGCATGTTTTGCCATTTTTATAAGTTTTTGGTTTTCAAATTAGTCTATAATTGTGATTTTTATTGTTTGGTATGTTTGTTTCTTCATCAAATTTGGAGAAATGTAGCATTGCATCACTTGCTCACCAATGGATGTGAATGGGTGCCGTCAGAATGAAAGTCCAAACAGCTGATAAAAACATCACAATAATCCACAGCACTCCAGTCCATCAGTTAACATCTGGAGAAGCAAAAAGCTGAAACAAATCCAGCATTAAGATGATTTTAACTTCAAACCATTGCTTCTCGCTAAAATACAAGTGCATATTACATAATAATGCATCCTCTGGTGAAAAAGTCATCTGGTCTGAATCAGGAGAGATATATGCATTGATTTTCATTCTGTGGCCTTTAAATGAATGAATACTGCAGTGAAACGGACATTCAGTAAACAATAACATGCAAACAGGCTTCCTTCATATTTCATCCCATCATATATACGACTGGACGCGAGGATTAAGTTATGCAAGACACTTTTATTTTGTTTCAGTTATCCTTTGATTTCAAGTCAGAAAAAAGTTAACAAAAACCATAAAAAACAACCATAAAAAACACTTGTTTAATAGTATTCAGTATGCAAATAAACGCAAGGAAGCGCACCAATCACAGTGGAGTATGCAGTGACTTCATGAATATTTTAACCTTAAGTATAAGTTTGTGCGTTCCATTTATTAATTTAAATGGTTTTGTTGTGTTAAAACCTTCTTTTTCACATAACTATCTTTCTTTAATGAACTCAACCTGTAATTCATATTTAGGTTTCAAAACACGACTGCAATGTACTCGAAACAGATCATAAATAAATCTCCCAATGATCTACTTCCATTTTACATTTCTAAATTAGTTTTATTCATCATTTTTAATTTATAGAAACCAGTAGGCCAACACATCTAAGACTGAATGAGTGAACCTTTATTACGTCATATTTTGAGGCTGTTTTGTACTAGAGATGTCAGGAGGTTCAGTGCGCAGATATTGTAAATGCTCAGTCAAGATGATGATGATGTGTGTGTATAGTTTTTAACTTTAACATGCTTTCATGATTAGATCAAGGTAATTATCATTAACTAAATCCAAAAGCATTTAAAAAAGCATTTTAATCATTTTGAAATAAAATAAGTATTAACTGAACTAAAATAAAATATGGAAAAAAATAAGGTTAGCTAGTTGCCAAGGCAGCATTTTTTTTTTTATTAATACTATACAGTCACAATAAAAACAATAAATAAAACAAAAAAATGAAGCACAATAAAATTACTAAAACTTAAATTTAACCAAAATTATACCAGAAACTATATATATATATATATATATATATATATATATATATATATATATATATATATATATATTTATATATATATATATATATATATATATATATATATATATATATATATATATATATATATATATATATATAGAGCTTTATAATAGTTTTGATTAGATAATTTTTATTCAAAGGTTTTAGTCAATTCAAATTGAATTAGTATTGTTTTAAATGGGTCTTTATTTAGTTGGTTCATTCAATTAATGTAATGTTTATTTTAAAATTCAAATTGCATTCTTTTTTTTGCATATGTTATTAACATTTTTGTGTATTTGTTTATGTCTTATTTTTTAATAGTTTTGGCTATTTATTATTAGGTTAAATTCAAGTTGCATGAGTAATTATTTTTATTCTAAGTTAACTAGTTTATTGCTGATTTTTTAATATTTATATATATATAACATTTTTAGATTTAGGTTAATTTCAGTTGCATTATTGTTTTTTTAATTTATTTGTTAGATTTTATTTTGGAGGGAAATTTTTTAATTTTATAATTCTGGTTATATTTTATTTTTCATATTTAAATTGAAAAAATGTTGTTTTCTATTTTTATTTATTCTTGTAGTAAATTTGATTAGCTTTATTTTTCCTATTGTGTGTTCTTTTTTTCCTTTTTCCTTTACTTTGTGGCTTTCATTATACAACAACAAACCACACAGACTCAAAAGTAGACACATCTTATATCTCTTGAATGAAACACCCAAACTATAGAAATGAACAGAAAAGAGTTGAAAAGCTGAACTACATCTCCGTCACATGCTGATGTGCTTCTCTCTCCTCTTTGGTTTGGTTGAGGAGGATTATTTATTTGTTGGCTGTCATCTCGAGATGATTGGCATGGCGTGATCCAGATGGATATCTTTAAATAAGCTTCTGGTTTCGTGGAAAGAGGCGTTTTGAATGCAAGCCGTGATAATAGGGTCATTTATACACGGCCGAGTCTATGGCCGAGTGGCCATATGGAAGCTTGTTACTGAAGTCTAGATGAATTTTACAAACACTCACGAGAGACCGGCAGCTTGTTAACAGATGGGAAGAAGTTGCCCAACATTATTTTCAGTGTATGTGTGCTTTGATTGTACAATTTACTGCAGCAAAGTTTATGAAAACATCAATATTACTTGATTAGACTTCCAAATACATTAGTATCTGTTGGTGTTTCTTGTGTTATTGTATCTTAATACATTCAAAATGAAACATCTATATACCGCTTCCAAAGAAAGACAGGATCCTATTTTTATTTATATCGACTGAACCAGAAATATACAGCCTTTTTCATCTTATTTTCATTTATACTTCTTGAATCCCCAGTGGTCATCATTCAGGAATTTAGTTTTTGTTTTGTTTCTTTTATTTAAAAAAATTACATTTTAGGCCTTAAATTAATTAATTAGTTATATATTTTTTATTTTATGATAAAACCATATTTTTAATATTACTATTTTAAGCTTGAAAAAGTTTCAGCCTGTTACTTCCAAAAAAAAAAAAAAAAATTAACATAAGCATAAAGACAAATAATTTGTGTCCTTTATTTATTTTTAAAAAAAGAATTCAATTTTTTTTTTCCAATTTAAAATTGGAAAGAGTCCAATTAAAATGATATAAATCATTGTCATTTAATGCAATAACACTACAAATATTAAAACATTAATATTAATCAAATTGAAATATGATAAAATATATTAAATATTAAAATACCTTTGTTGTGATTGTCTCAATTTAACATGAGAATTTATCTAAAAAGGAAAAGGAAAACTTTAAAAATACTTTACTTTTCATATGTACTTCCTCCCCTGATATGACTTTAAGTTATAAATTGATTTATTAATTCTGGTATTTGGATGTTTGAGAAACTTTAGAGTTTAAACTCAAATAGACACTAAAAGAAAAGCATGAAAATGTGCAAAAACCACAGGCTCTCACTGCTGATCAAAGATGACTTCATCAAACTCAAAGCTGTTCTTTGATGATTCTGTATTTAATCTTTAATCTTTCAGAAGTACAGTCTTCAGATGTAAGTTTATTGCAGGCATCAGGCTGTTTAACATCGACACTTATAAATGTGTCTGTTTAATCCAGATGTCATTTTCTGAAACTCAGCGGGATGGTTTTAATGCTCAGAAAACATTGATTAAAGAATAATATACATCAGTTGTATAAAAAAACAAAAAGAAAAAAACATGTGAATGTGTAAACGAGGCCTTTGGTGGAAGATTTGATATTTGGATTCGCAGCAGCATATCTGATGTCAATTAAAAGTCTAATTAATTGTGTGCACTAATGAGCGTGTGTTAAAATCACAGCCACGGGGCAGAAATAGATCACAGAGGGAACAAAATGAAAAAGAGAGAGAAAAAACAATGTCTTTCTGTTTGTGTTTTTGTGTAGGCTACACTTGCATTCATGCATATCAGTGGAGTTTGTGTTTATTGAAGTGTGTGTCCTGAGAGACTGCATTTGTGCAGCTGTATGTGAGTGGGACTTTGTGTTTCCACGACCTCAAATGATCTTGATTTCATTACTGCAGCAAAAGGAGCAGCTGAGCGCGAGATTTCTCTTGTATAGTTGTAGTCATCTCACTATTTGCAAGCTGTTTTTTTATTTCATTAAACAGGACCGGACGAGTGTTTATGCATGTGCACTTGTCTGTGATTCCCGGTCAGATGTGAGAAAATAAAAAGAAAATGGGTCAGAAAGGCCCCTGAGCACTGGTGAAGTTAGCTGATAATCATCTGATCATGTTAATAGTCTGTGACGTTAGGCCTCATTTACGTAACAACAAAATGAACTTCTGTGATAGCTGAATATTAAATGAACAGTCTGTTTAACAAGACATTAACTGATGGACTGGAGTGGTGTGGATTATTGTGGTGTTTTTATCAGCTGTTTTGACTCTCATTCTGACAGCACCCATTCACTTCCATTGGTGAACAAGTGATGTAATGCTACATTTCTCCAAATCTGATGAAGAAATGAATTAATCTACAGCTGAGATGGTCTGAGGGAGAGCACATCTTTAGCAAACCATTCTTACATAAGTTGCGCCTTTTAACTGATTAGTTCATAAAAACATGGTGTAACTTGTCACTATTTATAAACATTTTAAAAAGAATTAACACAGTAAACTGAATCTAAATTGGTGCAAATATTAGATTTTTAGTTAAACGGTCACTCCAAATTGAGAAATATAAATATATATATATATATATATATATATATATATATATATATATATATATATATATATATATATATATATATATATATATATATATTTCATATTAATATTTTAATGTTAATATTTTTTATGTAAATTTTAGAACTGTTATTTAAACTGTTCATGTAGAGTTATTTCGAGAAAATAAAATCACATTTGAAATAAAAGCTGGAAATTATACAGCCTTTTACTGAAATCAGAGCACTTGCATACTGTGCAAAACATTATTTGTTTATAATTTTCGAGCCAACTTTATGCTACGAAGTCATCCATTAAAGCAACCTTATCTGCATAAACATAAGCCACATTCACATATGCAACCATAAAGTTGTATTTAAAACACAACTTTTCTGCAGATTTGCTGTCATTTCAGTAAGGCCTCCATGGTCATTTGTTTTTAAAAGGTTAATGTCAGTTTAACAAAACGCTAATAGAATATTTGATTTCATGCTTTATCTTCTTTCTCTCTTCAGTAATTGATTTTATGTACAAATAAATGATCTCAAAGCAAACCATGACACTTAAGCATTGACACACAGGCTAATTTCCGCGCATCTGGTTGTTTTAACTTCCTTAAGCAGACTTCACAATCTCAGCACCACCAAACTAATTCACTTTAGCAGAGGAATAAAAAAAAGCAGTGATCTTTAAAAACCCAATATCAGATTAAAACACCGGCAGTTATGAATCTGAGTCGCTCATAAACAGGAAGCCAAAGCGAGTTAAACGGATTTGGCACGAAGCTTACAAAACATTTAAACGAACAATCGCGGGGAAATTAAACAGGCTTCGCAACAAAGCAGAGTTTCATTATTTTTGCGCTATCGCACATCTGATAAACCGCTTGCCAGAGATGTGCGTTTCGCGCTCTTTTCGAGCCGTTATATTTTGTTCAAACGTGATATCGGCGGCAATATTGACGCACCTGTTGAGCCGAACCAGATGCATCTGAATGGAGATAAGAGAAAGCGGGTGTCAAACGAACACTTTATCGCGAAAAGGACGTTAAGGAAATCCGTTTTGACATTTAAAACGTCTAATGAGAAAACAGCCCCGTCTGTGATGGAGTTGCTATCGTATTCGACCATCGGAGGGAGTGAGGTACACGACACAGAACGTGTTTTTGGACCAAACCGGTTTAGATTGTCTATGCAGGTAAAAAACAAACTAGTCTATCTTTTCTTCAGTAGCTATTCTCTGCTGTTGTCAGTCCAGGATATTTCCTCAGCAATGCTGAACACAAGTACCGCTCAGCTGCACGTCTTAAAAAACCCTAGCCCATAACGAAACCCTCCCTCGACAAGACAGAGGATATTCAGCTTCCTGAAAGCCTGTTGTTTCAGTCTAGAAAAGGAAAATCTCGGAATATCTGGTTCTCAGACTCTCCTAACTTTTTCCCCCTCTTGTGACCAGCATATATGAGGCGCTTGAACTACTGGATATTAAATCAAAGGGGATATGTTTTTTAGTAGTCTGAACACAGGCTGAAGAAAGCTTGATAGGACTACATAAAATCAAAATGAACACTATTTCATTGTATTAGCACACATTTCTGGCTTATTATGAATGATTCATCATGCATGTTGGCTGACTCTGCATGGTTTGAAGAATAATATGTCTGCAGCACACAAAAAAAAAAAAATATATATCCAAAATGGACATTTGCTTTATAGCAAACACCACTAATAAGCCAAATTAATATTATTTTACTAAACCAAGCATTTATTCTTATTTATACACTCCTTAAAATAAAGAATGGCTTCAGATGTTCCATTTAAGAACCTTTTTCATTCAAGGAAGCTTTCAGTCTCACAAAAGGTTACAGATAAACAAACACTCTTAAGAATAAATGTTCTTTATTGCAATTGACGGTTCCATGAAGAACCTTATCAATCCAAGGAAATTTTCCATGGAACATAAGGTTGTTTAAAACGATTCTTTAGATTATTAAAATGTACTTCTCACTCAGAAAAAAAGAGTGGATGTTTTAAGAATGGTTCACCAAAACTGATTGTTCTATGGCAAAAAAAACCTATGTGAAACACAAACAAACAAACAAACAAACAAAAAAACAGTTCCCTTTTTGGAACCTTTATTTTTAGTGAAGATTCATTAGATTATAAAAATGTTCTTCACACTATGAAAAATCTCTCTATTAAGAAGCAAAATGGTTTTAAAATGTAATTAATCTCTGCTTAAACACCGAGGAATACCAAGTGTCTGTTCCTGCAGAGACTGGAGTGGCTCAGAAACACGGCTGCATCCAGACGTGAGATTAGCTGGAGGAATTAGGAGTTCCTCTTGGAGACAGAGAGAGTGTTTACCGGCGGGGTTCAGCGTGATACGGGATGATCAAATCTGTTTGGCAATGGTCACGCGGCCTCAGCATCCTCCAACACGCCTGGACACACGTGAACACGCTACATGCTAGAGGCAGCGTGAAGCGAACTCACAACTGAACATTATTTGCAATTTTACATTTAGGGGTATATGTAAAGTACACATAGGTGTATACTTACACACACAGAGAAAGAAAAAATTGTGTAGAAACAGTATTCATGAATTTCATAAACAATTATAAAACAACACGTAACAAATTGAATTAAAAGCAAGATTTTGACTGAAACTTCAGATTTTTGTTTTAGCATTTTTAGACTGTGGAGAATTTATTTAATTTGAAAATATTTTAAGGACCGCTTAAATACATCAGCTCTCACTCTAAATATATATATACAGTACAGACCAAAAGTTTGGACACACCTTCTCATTCAAAGAGTTTTCTTTATTTTCATGACTATGGAAATTGTAGAGTCACACTGAAGGCATCAAGGGCTATTTGACCAAGAAGGAGAGTGATGGGGTGCTGCGCCAGATGACCTGGCCTCCACAGTCACCGGACCTGAACCCAATCGAGATGGTTTAGGGGTGAGCTGGACCGCAGACAGAAGGCAAAAGGGCCAACAAGTGCTAAGCATCTCTCGGGGAACTCCTTCAAGACTGTTGGAAGACCATTTCAGGTGACTACCTCTTGAAGCTCATCAAGAGAATGCCAAGAGTGTGCAAAGCAGTAATCAAAGCAAAAGGTGGCTACTTTGAAGAACCTACAATATGACATATTTTCAGCTGTTTCACACTTTTTTGTTATGTATATGATTCCATATATAATTCCACATGTGTTAATTCATAGTTTTGATGCCTTCAGTGTGAATCTACAATTTTCATAGTCATGAAAATAAAGAAAACTCTTTGAATGAGAAGGTGTGTCCAAACTTTTGGTCTGTACTGTATATATATATATTTAAAAAAATTGTATTCGTTTACATTGATTTTTAATTTCATTACATGATTATATGATTATGTTTATGATGGTGGACATATCACTTTCTCCTGTCAATGTATTGTATTTACAAGACATGTTTTCTATAATGTTTGAAATACTAAGTAGAAATGAGGTTTAACTCATCAAATTATAAATTTTAACATATCAATAACAATAAAAACTCTTGCAATTACTATCACAAACAGTTAACAAAGATGTCGAAGCAAAAAGAAATGAATCTCAACGCGTAGGCAGATATTTTAAAAAATAATACCGAAAGTCCTTTAACTTTCTAAAAGTCATGGATAATTCACTAGGGGTCAGATGATATATACTGCCAATGTTAATGCTGGTGTTAATAATGTAAAGCTCCTGTTTGTGTGTATGTTTATATATTCAATCGATCAGGGTGACCCAGAGCTTGTAACTAGTCAATTAGGCTACTATTACTATTAGTAAACCAACCTCTATAGGCACTGGTTAGTTTGACATTAGCTATAAGGCCATCTTGGAGACCGCCAGTTGTTCTCTAATCTAATAGAGCAGTTCAATTTGATTAAAAAGGCGTTCATCTGTGCTAAGCACATGTAAACAGGAGACGCAGTAAGCACTATTAGCGCAGACCGTTGCCATATTAGCACATTAATTTGTTTTCCATGGGAAATCTACACACTATAACGAGACGCAGTGATGAGGGAAGAAAGGTTGACAGAGAGAGAGAGACGGAGAGCTGTTCACTGGATTACTGGCCTTGATTTGTCATTTTCCTGACCACATGCAGTTTTGATATACACCTTCGATTCCTTTTGCATTTCAGCTGATGCATGGATTTCATATCTGCTCAGTGACATAGAAAGCTAGTCAAATTAGATTGCATGCATTGGTTAACTGAGATGGTATGAATATAGAAGCATTTCATCTTCAGAAATTAGATTTAATTTCCGTCATTTAAGGCGAGAGAGCACAAACTAGATTTTCACATTTCCTGTAGAATATTCAGGAAATGTCATTAGATATTAATCAAAGCCTGGGACGTGGTGATGGACAGCACAGAGAAATTAATAAACGGGACTGTGTGCATGTACTGTAAGAGAGAATATGATCAGAATGATGGATTCTGAATAAAGGCAATCAACGCTGGTCTCATAAGGCTCCAGACAGGCAGCTTCTTTCCAGTATAACTACAAAAAAACACTTTCACATCTTACACCAAAATGTGAAGATTATTCAGAAGCAGCAAAGCCATTGATTCTCTCATTTTTTAACATGCACCATGTTTCATTTAGGAGAGAGTGGGTTATGATGTGCTATAGTCAAGAAGAAATAGATGAAACTATTTATGTTTGTTTTTCACAAACTGTTTTTTGTATACATGTGTGTCATGTAGAAAATATGTAATTTTTTTGTAACACATTTTACAGTGCACAGAAACCTTCTGAAACCTAAACCCTGTGTCTGTGTTTTACCTCCTCTGGTTGATGTTCATAAAGAAGTGCCCTTGAACACTACTCAGTGATGACTGCTTTCATCTGAATCCTCGTATAACAGCTCGTGAAGTTACCAACTCCTCAAACTCTTCTCTTTCATTTACACCGTTCTGCACTTCAGCTACAGTTAGTTTAAGTGCTCGACCTTCAGTGACATCAGCTCAGACAATCACACGAAACACTGCATCTGATTGTGCAGCATGTATTTAGCTTGTGGTAAAAAGTCAGCGTGGCTGCTGTAATCTAAGATTGTTACTGACATTCACCTGCATGCTGTTTAGCAATGCAAATGACTCTCTGATGGCCACCAGGCAGCAGGCCCAATCACACAACAGATCTTCAGTCTGTGTGTATGTGATTTGGGATTATATGCACGGACAAAATGTGCTCACCAATCTGAGACTTGCAAACTGCATTATGTGCATGAACTGATTACCTCTTGAACTGTCCCCAACTGAACTCAAACTACAGTAAATCAAATATAGTGAATTAAACTCGATCATAATGCACAATGCATAATGAAAAAAATGTATTCATGCATTTGTCTGAATCTTTAGATCTTAAGATTCAGATTAGTGGGTTCACGAATCACATGTGCTCTGAATAAGTACTGATCTGAAATTATGATTTGTAATTCATTTAGGGGAGTGTTTCCCAAAAGCATCGTTAGCTCACTGTGGGGATGAAGCAACTTGCGACCAATGATCGGGACTTGAGTGGTGCATGGATTGTGAATCACTTAATTTAGATACATGAAGCATGTATCTCATATCAATTTTCTATTTTCATTTTTTTTTTCCGAACAGTACAACACATCAAACCATTAAGACAAAATAAAGTAAAGAAAGTATATACAAATCACTGAAGAAATTAGCCATGGTTTTAGCTATATTTTCCTATATTCTCTTTCGAGTAATCCAATAATCCAAATAAAACATCTTTAAAACAGAAAGAAAGGTCATTTACAAAATGAGATTGGATGTTGATGAAAAAACCTGACATTGGCAAAACGAGTGATTGAGATCTTCTTTAGAAGCAACTCACTTTATTGTCTGACTTCTATTAGAAATAAATCCAAAAGCTTTTTGAGGAATTTGGGTTGACTCATTAATCTGTTGTTTGATCTCATTATATTTAAGGAGATAACCGTAGTTTTCGGTAGATTGGGACATGTCCCTACCAATATCCAGTGACTACTATAGTCCCTAGCAATAATTTTGATAAAACAATTAAATGCATCTATACCCACTGCAGTTGTAATTTCTCAACCTTCAGAAGCGTGTGAAGGTTGTGTTAGCTATTATAGTTTTCTGTCAGAATCATCATTGCTCCAATTCATTTTTAATTCAAATTAAATGATGTACAGGGTGATTTAGACAGAACTCTGATGCTGCTGTAATGTTGTTCATTTTTCACCACCAATGTCAAAATCAAACCTACTCCCTTGTGTTTCTCAAATATGTTTCCGTGTTTGCACTTTCTTGATTTCCTTGTAAAGAAAAATCTAATTTCCATCAGTAGGAGCACATGGCACTTGTGTTGAGAGATCACCACGTGTTGGATCTTGTAAAAACTAATTTAAGAGTTCTGTATCTAAATGACCTTTGCATTAATATTTTACATCTCAAAGCAACTTGCATTGTATTTAAGGTTAGTTCAGTTCATGCACTTACTGGGAATCAAACCCAAAGGTTTAAAGTTGTCGAGTTTACACATCAATTACCTAATTTTTTTTTAAGTTGACAACTTTTACATTTTTACAGTTTTGATAGGCCAAAACTGATTTGGATTTTTGTTAATGTCCGTAAAAATTCTGAATATATTTACTTTGTATCATTATCACACACACACACACACATACATTTAAGTTGTATCATTCACATATAATTTAAAATCTTTATTTTTATGACTTCTTTATAGAACTTTGAATATGTAAGGACAAAATTGTTTAAATATATATATATATATATTGCAGAAATTGCTTATATTTACTTACCACTTAAACTTAATTAAGTAACCTTTATTTTAATGACTTACTTTTATTTTTTTATTAGCAAATTTTGCTTTATGTCAATGTCTTTTTTAAAGTTTGATATGAGGGCTTTTTTTAAATGTATGAATAATTTGTTGACTATATATATATATATATATATATATTATAATATTTTTTATATTTTAATTTTAAATCAGTTAATTTACAGTTAACTGATTTTATTATATTTTGCAATCTTTATTTTTTAATGACTTGATTTTTGTAATATAACATGCAGAAGTTGCATATTTATACTTTGTATCACTCAAACTTAATTAATTGATTTTATTTGCATAATTACAAATGATGACCTTTATTTGACTGACTTCATTTTTTAGAGCAAATTTCTGCTTATTGTGCTAATGATTACTTAATGTTATAAGTAAGTGCTATTAAACTGGATGTATTATTAATAAGGTATCTAAATGCAGTTAACTCTAAACTTTAACTGCAAGATTATTTTCAAAGCATGAGCTGAAAGTGAAGTCTGACTGCAGAAGGCTGTTAATGTCTAGTGCCTCTTACAGTGGCAGTATTGAGAATGCAACACTGCATTGATGTGAATTGCCATCTAACACATTTCTCAAAGCAACTTTACATAAACCTGACCTTGTGAAGTGGCTGTATGAACAGGCATCAAACATCAAACTCTGAACAAGCAACGTACACTCCATGTGCTTCCCAAGAGGCCAAACATCTCTTCACACTGATACTGAAGTGAATATATCAGTGTTATAATCAGACAGAGAGCGCATCGAGAGCCAGACCAACAAGTGAACAGGAAGAAAGAGGCAGCAAGCTCATTTCACACTTGTCATTCATCCCCTGTATCAGATTTGTGTTTGGAGGGGTGTGTTCAGACGGTTGCAGAGGGAAGATAAGACACGTTATTCTGCAGGAGGAGAGGTCAGTCAAGGGACGGAGAAAACCACGCCATTCTCCAGAATTCGCTGTCGAACGGCTTGTTTTAGTTATTTGGTGAGATTATGTAATGCAAACGGCCAAGACAGGAAGATTTAATATGCTAGCACACTCTTAAAAATAAAGGTGTAGGTGTCAATTTATATTCACGGTTTAATAAACATGAAGGATGAAAAAACAAAACTAAAACTAAATGTAGAGCAGATGAGACCGAAAACAAACACATGCTAAATATAAACAGTTAAGCTCCACTTTGAAATTTAAAATATACTTGATTTTATACATTATATATGAAAAATATAATTAAAAGTGGTATTAAAAACTAATTCCCAATAGTAAAACCTACCTTTATGTTTTGTTCACATTTTTGACATTTTTCTTGAAATGTTACATATTCAGTGTTATTTTAGTATCATATTATAGTTAATAGTTTAAGCTAGATTTAAGCTGTCATGTTTCTTTTAAAGTTTTAGTAATTTTGTTTATGTATTTTTTATAAATTGTGACTGTATATAGTTTTAATGATTATTATTTTTTATTAATTTTCATTTGAGTTAATTTAGTATGATATGTTAAACTAAACCATAATGGGAAATGTAGCCTTGGAAAGAATGTAAATTAATAGATTAAAATATTAACATATTTTATTTATTCTACCATTTATTTTATTTCAAGTATTTCAAGTTTATTTTTTTATTTTTAATGATTTTAGTTAACTATAATAACCCTGATGGAAATGTATTTTCCTGGATTGATAAACTTTAATTGATTTTCTTATGAACTAATAATAGCTGTAAATTTATTTGTAAATATAAAATTATACAACTTTTTGTATGTATAATTTGAAATAAACAAATATATTTTTTGCCATAAAAGTATTGCACCTAGCAGCAACACACTCTGTAGTACAGGCAAGGGCAATTTATATC
Source organism: Carassius carassius (assembly GCF_963082965.1). Taxonomy (NCBI): domain Eukaryota; kingdom Metazoa; phylum Chordata; class Actinopteri; order Cypriniformes; family Cyprinidae; genus Carassius; species Carassius carassius. Next base: position 2,033,958 of record NC_081797.1, read on the forward strand.
CATATACCAAAAGAAATATCATAAAAGTGCAGATATCCAAATATGGGAACACTTTTTTTATGGAGAGCCTGAGCTCTAAGGCTGGAAACACTCATGTCTAAATCCATCCAGGTATGAAACATCAGGGAATGTTAAAAGAAACTTCCAGAGCCGTGAGGAGACATCGAGGACATCTATTTGACGTCGCATTCGAGGTAGTGATCTCAAATCTGACTCTCAGATGCACAAAAGACACTCGCCGCTGCCAAATAATTATGCTGGAGACCTTCTGGACACGTGGATTTACTGATGAAACATCGACAGCTGGAATAAAAGAGACAGAAGACCACACACAACCTGAAGTCACCCAATCAAAGACACATTATGATGATGCTGACAGACGCTCTCGGGCTAGAAATAACACAACTGTCAAATTATCTGGAGACTGGGATAGTTTGGTTGCTTTTCTCAACCCACTGCTGCAGAAACAAGGATCTGACATTTGACTTGTTCAAATGAACATCAGATCCTGACAAAGGTAAACAGTGCTTAAATCTCAAGGTATGACAGCGCTAAAGAAATAAGTTAATGCATTCATTTCTATCTCCATTTTGTTTAGCCTTTTCCAAAGTGTTTTTTTTTAAAAATGAACAAAGTATTGTATTTTAATTGTATATTTAATTTGTATTATTATTTAATCTATCAGTATTATATTATTATTATTACTAATTATATAACTAAAACATTTTATTAAATGAAAAAGTAAAATTGACTTTAAATGTAATATTCAATACTTAATTTATTATTATTATTAAATTGATTATTTAAAATGTTTTATTTTATATGCACCAATAAAACAATATATACTGTATCAAAAAACAGCAATAATAGATTTTAAAAAATTTTATTACATGAAAAAATATCATTTATTTTAAACTTAATATTTAATGTAGTATTATTTAATATATAATTTATTATTATTATTACTACATGTATTTTTTATTTTAAATAAATATAAATAAATATTTAAAATTAAATTGACTTTAAATGTAATATTATTACATTTGTATTTTATATGCACAAATATAACAATATATACTGCATCAAAACAGCATACTTGTTACATTTTACTAAAACATTTTATTACATGAAACTATAACTTTGAATGATGATGCATTTATTTATTTATTTTTCAGCATTCTCAATTGATTTTCTGAAACAGACTGCTTAATTTGGTCCACAACTGCCTTTATTGGAACGTTTAGAACATTTTTTTTATTTTATTGATTTTTTTATTTTATTGAATGTCACAAGAACCAGAAATAAGCCTATTACATTCACATTATTAACCTATATTATCTGCTAAGAAAAGTTACATAATTCTAAGTGCTTTTAAAACATGACGTTTTTAGTGCTTTTATTTATTTATTTATTTATTGTATTTAGTTTGTTTTAAAAAATGCATGTATAAGTTAAGAGCCTCTGAGCCGGTTCTGACGATCGAGTCACGTTCAGATGAACATCCACACAGTCTGGGTTGTGTTCTCGTTTCACATCTGTCAGCTTCTTTGAAACGTCTAAATGAGCAGCAGAACACTCTTATTGGAATATCCTTTATTCATTTAAAATGCTTTGTTTGTATGTTCTGAAGCTTGCTGTCTTTGAAATGCTAATCATTACAAAATGCAAGCAGCTTTGTTCAGTTTCTGCAACAGTTACGCCTGCGATGAAACATCCAGTGCCAAGATTTGCCATCAGGCTAGTCATAGCCTGTCCATTTCACAGTCGATCTAACTAGATATATAACAACTTATCTCTGTCTGAAAGAGGTCACAAGGGGAAAGCAATTAGAGATATTCTTCTACAAATAATAGCCTACTCACAATCATCTGACCCTCAGGAAACATTCTCACATAAAAGCCATATAAATAGGACAAAACGTTCTTAAAGTAATAACTAAGTAACTTTTTTAACCTTTAAATAATGCTTTATTATTATACATTAATTTTAAAGGGATAGTTCACCCAAAAAATGTAAATTCTGTCATTAATGACTCACTCTCATATCGTTCCAAACCCATAAGACTTTCGTTCATCTTCAGAACATGAATTAAGATATTTCTGATGAAATCCGAGAGCTCTCTGACTCTCCATAGACAGCAACACAACTGAAACGGTTACATTTCATTTTGATAGTCCACTTTAAATGGTCTATTAAGAGTAAGTAACTTTGCAACAGTCATTAGAGTATTAGTAGACTGTCTGCTTAATATCTGCTAACACTTTATTTTGACGGGTCCACAACATCCAACATACTGACTATAAGAAGCTTTGCAAGTATATGTCAACTTATTCTACTAACCCTAAACCTACCCTAACAGTCTACTCTCAGAGTTAGTAGACATGTAGTTGCAAATGAATGAGAATTAGTTGACATGTAGTTGCAAAGTCACGTATAGATAGTAGAATGTTGTCAGAAATTATTTCATAGTCTTTAAATAAAGTTATAATCATGACAAGAAAACCAGACATTTAAAAAAAAAAATTCCAAACCAAAGTTTCCACGATGTTTTTATAACCTAATTTTGTTTTTTACCGTTGTATGCTAGTTATATAAAGCCACACTGCTCATTATATAATGTTTTACTGACTGACACAGGCCAAGTTAAATTTGATTAACATGAGTCATAAATGTTTAGTATAATGTTTAATTCTCTGTTTTCAATAATAAGAACAAAAACTGTATATATAGTAATAAATTGGGCTGTTCCCCTTTAAGAAAATATTGCAAATAATGCTATTGAGATAAAGCGCTCAGGAGGAAAAGGAAACTTTTAAATATAATATTTCCTCTGCACTTTAGAAACTGTGGGCCTTTGACATGCATGCTAGGTCAAAATAAACTTTCATTGTTTTATAATTAGCATTTATTTATACCTTATTTGCTCAACAAATCCCAAACGATACACTCGATGATTTACAAACCCCTTCTGTGTGTGACGCTAATCTGTGGTGATTGGTCCGATTGTATCACACCTGTAATGTCTTTGTTTACAGCCGTTACCAGGGAAACCGCTATTTTTACCGCTCGAACATGAACGAATGAATTTGCATTTTCATTCAGACCAACGGCAAAAGACCAGCAAGTGGGCGGGCAATATGCTAATGTCTCATGTTGACGTCAACATGATTTTATTTAAAAATGACTCGTTTAAATGATTCAGAGTCGACTCTTTCTTTTGAGAGACAATACACGATTCACTTTGCAGGATGTTTTCATTCACTTCACACACTGATGAAAGATCATTTTCAAAAATCCACAACAGGGGCACTTAAAAGGTAAACTGATGCCAGCAGGGGGAAGTTTTAACTCATTATGTAATTAATAAAAAAATCTATTTTTATGAATACATAAATATCATAGTTTTGACAGTATTGATTATATTGCTAATGATGTTGCGGATTGATACGCAGATGTGTTTAATTAAAGTCTTTATTACTCACTAATAGTTCTACAAGTGAATGTAGCTGCCTGTGTAGGACTAGACTAAACAACAGAGCAGTTCACCTGTCACGTCAAGTTATATACAGTATATATAGGCCTAAAGGCTGCTTAATTAATAATTAGTGCAGATTATTGAATCTCTAGCTTCTTCATAATGTGAAGCTGTTAAAAGCTTGCTGAAAGTCTTTCATGCTGCTTTCTGAAAACCTTTGGGAAACGAATAATAGGATACTATTTCAATAACAGCGTCTGCATTCATATGGAGATATTCTGCCCAAGTGTGTTTAATGAATCATTTCATAATCACAGAGCTTCCAGATCGTCCTTTTGTTTGATTTTCATATCGAGCTGAAAATCGGAGGAAAAGTTGGATTCTCCTGATGTTCATTAGAGAGTTCAGGCCAATACATTGAAAAACTATAAAACAAGTCTTAACTATGAGACTTGGAGCGGTTTTTGCTTGTTAAATGCTAATTTGCTGCTGTTGTGACAAATCAAGTCTTTTATCTCAAAAATATCTGTGATTTAGAACAACATTATGAGAAAATTGTGTCCAACCACATTAGATTTTATAACTAAATGATTTCATTCACTATCTCAGTTGTACAGTGTTAAAATCGTATTCATTAGTTTTATGACTCTTTATGCAGTTATAACAAATGACCGTTTTAAAGTTACATTCATTCACTCCAGTGATTCAAGTGATAGCTTTCCATATGTTTCATCCAAATATACAAATTTAACTTATACGCAAAACTGTAATATCACATAAAACATTTGCAAATAAACCACTGTTTCCTTCCAACGAGTCAAAAAGAACTAAATAGTCACTTCCTGATAAACCGGCACTAAATATCACTAAGAAAAGTAGGATATAATAGTTAATCTTGGCAGTTTCATCCAGCGTTTTTTTATGCAATATTCCAAAATGCACATAAAAATAAGTGGATGGAGACACTTTGTTTTTCACAGTCTGACGGATTCAGTTTGATTGAATCAGATGCATGAGTCAGTTCAATCGATTCATCATGCTGCTGATTCAAAAGAAAGATTCATGTCCAAAAAGATCCTACAAAGTTACTTTCATTTTGTCACGTCTCAGAAAAAAGAGCCACTGAACATCTTCAGGGTCAAAGACTGTTATTTTCTGAAGTGTTTTCAGAGACGTCTACAGGGTGTCTAGATTTAGGACAGCAGAACAGCGCCAAGACACAATCAACTCGGGCCTGGCACAGAAACAGTCATAATGGATTATTGAATAATATTAAAGAAATCTCATTCCAATTCTCAGCTTTATTGCTCTTTTATGGGATTTTTTTTATTTATTTTTGCCTCATTAGATGCCCTTAATGCAGTAATAGCACAGATGTTCAGAAATTCACGCCAAAAGCCAAAGGAGAACATAAGGATGATGAGGGGTGTGTGTGACGGATATAATAGCCTGGATCTTTATTGGGGCTCAAATTCAAGAATCCAATTAAACAGCCCAACGGAGCAGAACCGAGAGAACATGTTCACTTTCAGACAGGACCATGACAGGAACCTAAAACAGGGACTTCATATCATCAAGCAGACTTTTATTGTATGTTTTTATGTAAAATTATAGCAACTCAATTACAATGACTAAAACTTCACAGCCTTTTCATTTATTAGTTTTCCATAATAAATTCAGATTAAAGTAATGTATATTTAAAAAATGCAAACAAAATATATATTTTACAAATATGCAGAATAACATTCTATATTTTAAATACATATTTAAATATTTAATCAAATATATTTTACACACAAAAAATATTAATAGGCTATATATAAAAAATACAAAACCATTTATTTATACAATTGAAAACGATAATTTACCATTTTTTATGTTATATAATAATTACATATATATATATATTGCTTCTCATTTTAATTATATATAAATTATATAAATTGCTTCTCATGTTTTTTGGCCAGATTTTCATCAAGATTTTAAGATGATGCACTTTTTACTAATCCTTTATAAAAATTAAAATAAAATAAATAAATAAATCTTTTAACAGTCTTTGGAATTGGACACAACATGATGGAGGGTTTAAAAGCATCACATATTTTCATTAAAGCACTTATCTTCTCTAAAATGTTATTCTAGGTTGTTTTGAACCAGCAGCAATCTTTTAATAACCAACACATCAACAAAGCACAGCCAACCCAAATACAGAAAATCATCAAATATATCACTAAAGTTTCCACTTTCATATACAGCTGTTTATTTTCTGACAGAGGAACTGAAGACAGATAACAGTAGTTTTTTATTTCTATAAACTGTGGCTTATCAATGAGCCAGTGGAAAAGTAAAGAAGTATGTCTCTTATCTGTTAAAATACTGATTACTACAGACCCGAAGAGATTCAAATACTAAAAATAAGAAAACTTTCCATTTGCACTTATTATTATCATGTAACTTTATCATAGAAAAACACTAAAGCATTTAGACACAAAGTGAGCTTTTTCTCGTCTGAACACTCTTGAACTGCAAGCGCTATATTGCACATGCTCAGTATAAACTACTACACTTTGCTTGGACATGGAGAATCGATTCTTCAAGATTGATTTACTCTCTGCTTGTGGATGTCTCTCTGTTTGTGTCCAGTCTTTTTATTGTATTGTTCAGCTGTGACACAAAAGAAGAATGTGTGTGTTCTCATGCGTTCAATATGTTCTGGTTGAGTCGAGGACATCTTAAGATCTTAACCAGTTCCTTACGCCAGTGACCATGAACATCCCACATACTGACATTTACATGAATAGCCAAAAGTTAAACATCAAATGGTTTTGCAATGACTCAATCCAAATGTCTAATCTAAGATTGAAAAATCTTACAAGTGGCCTATTTAAAAGAGACTCAATCTCAACTCAAATGTTATTACATGTAGCATTCCATCACTTGCTCCCCAATGTATGTGAATGGGTGCCGTCAGAATGAGAGTCAAAACAGCTGATGGAAACATCACAATAATCCACAAGTAATCTACAGCACTCAAGTCCATCAGTTAACATCTGGAGAAACCCAAATACAAGTTCATAATCCATAACAGTGCTTCCTCAAGTGGAACAGTGGTCTTGTCTTGAATCAGGAGAGAAATCTGCACAGATCAAGCTCTGTTTATTAGCCAAAACAGTTCTAAACAAATATGCAGGAGGATTTTTATGTGAAAGACAACATGAGATGGACTTCTTCACTGAAGTGTTATTATGGACTTGTATTCTGGCCAGAAGTTACTGTTTGACGTTAGAAAGGTCTCAATGATGGATTTACAAACATGCAGCTTTTGGCTTAACAAATCATTAACTAACGGACTGGAGTGCTGTGGATTACTTGTGGATTATTGTGATGTTTTTATCAGCTGTTTGGACGCTCGTTCTGACGGCACCCATTCACATCCATTACTGAGCAAGTGATGGAATGCTACTTTTCTCCAAATCTGATGAAGAAACAAACTCATCTACATCTTGGATGGCATGAGGATGAATAAACTTTTCATTTTTAGTAGAACTTTTAAAGCAGAATTCATACAATGTCGAAAAAAAGTTGGGCTGCTTCATATTTTTTTGCGGAAATCATGACATATTTAACTTTTCAGTAGGAAGTTCAAATGAACAGTGTTTATTTGAAAAAGAAATCTAGTGTACCCTTATAGATGTCCTTAGAGACCATTGTCACTTGTGATCAGTTTAATGCGTCCTTGCTGGATAAACCTTAGTGACCCCAAACTTTTGACCGCTAGTGTATGTGCATTTCATACATCAATATTCAGTTTCTGATGTAATGCCAACAACTTTGACTCAAGCATTTCTTCCTGCCTCTGCTGTGTACTATAGGAAACATGAATTCATTAGCAGCTCTTCTTTAGACTTTGACATGTTCACACAAGGAAAAGGAATCTAGTTTCAAGGATACACTTCTATAATGTCTCTGTCAGCTTCATCCTCCATGTGTGTGCTTCAGTTTAATGATCACACAGCCGACTGTCTGTCAGGTCTGTGAAGGTCAACGTCTTTGACTGCGGGTTTGTTCGGTTTCAGAGGTATACTTTCGAGATCAGATGTGAAATTCAAACTTTAATGCATCTAAATAGTTAAAACACCCTCACTGGTGAGAGAAACGTCAGCATTCAGCGGTCTCTCTAATGCAGTGTCCCCCAGAGACCCACACATTCATTTTTCATTCACTGTAGAGCACATATACTTTATCCCCTCTGTTTTGGTCCTCCATCATTCTGTGGTTCATGCTTTGAGGTGTGACCGATATAATTGGATATATTATTGTACAAAAATGAATGCCTAAACCTTTTTCTGGATCTATTTCACAATCAATTTCCTATTTATTTATTCTTTTTTTTTTCAATTGTTTATGGTCTTTCAAATGCTGTGGGTGTGGCTAATATGATTATATATATATATATAAAAAAAAAAATCAATGATGTAAAAAGATCAGACCAAATCCAAACCTTATTTATTCATTTGTTTGTGTGCTTTTCAGTTATATTCATATTTAATTGTATTTTTGAAAATATATTTGTATTATTATTTTGATTTTAACATAGGCCTATTATCTGTGCAGTTCAAAAAATGTTTGAGGCTTAGTGTATCCCATCATGCATTACATAATTTTTGCCTGAGATCTCGCGAGAGGAAACGCAAACCTGTCCCTAAGTTAAAAATGAATATAATAATTAGATATTATTACATATAATTTGGTAGAAAAACTAAGTGTTGCACATTTTATTGGTTCAAAGATGAGTAATGGTGATATTTATTTTGTCCAACATTTACATCTGCTTTTCATAGCTTAATAAGAAGCACCACAAATTAATCATGGGCCAAATACAGGAAATACGTCATATAACTAGTCAAGTGGACAAGGGGTTTGTGTGGCTTTAATGTGCGTTAAGGGCACCTTTTTAAGACCTGAGACAGTGTTGCGCACGGGTAACTTACTGGACAAGGCAAGAGTAATGTAAAGAGAGTCAAACCTGGTCGAGAGGGAGGAGCGGGTGCTCGTGACTCCGCCCCCGTGCGCGGCGCAGGTTTCATAAAGCCCCGCGCGCACGCCCGCTCCAGCATCAGCATCCGGCGACGGCGGCACCGTCATGGCGCGGGAGTCTCGCTCCTCATCGCTGTGTCTGGAAGAAACGCGCACTCACTCGCTCTCCTAGTGCACCCCGCGCGAGTCAGCAAGGGGATGCAAGCCCTCCACAGACCCGGGCTGCACCGGACACCAGACGCAGAGCTTTGGCTGGACCGGATGGCGGACCTCCAGAACCAGAGCTCCGCGAACGGCACCGAGCTCAGCCGCTTCAGCAACCTGGAGGACATCAACCTGCCCGCGGACGGCACGCTGGGGCTGCGCGTCATGATCTCCATCGTGTACTCGGTGGTGTGCGCGGTGGGTCTGGTGGGCAACCTACTGGTCTTCTTCCTCATGAAAGTCCGGCAGGGGAGGAAGAAGTCCACGATTAACTACTTCATCATGAACCTGGCGGTCACGGACTTCCAGTTCGTCCTCACGCTGCCCTTCTGGGCCGTGGACACGGCGCTGGACTTCACCTGGCCGTTTGGACACGTCATGTGCAAGGTGGTGGTCACGGTGACCGTGATGAACGTGTACGCGAGCGTCTTCTTCCTCACCGCTATGAGCGTGACGCGCTACTGGTCTGTCGCGTCGGCGCTCAAGGACCGCACGCGCAACAAGCGCTGCTCTGTGAAGCTGGTGAGCGCGCTTCTGTGGCTCCTCGCCACCGTTGCGACGGTCCCCACGGCGATCTTCTCCACGGTGAGATCGATTAACGGGGTCAAGCTGTGCCTCCTGCGCTTCCCCAACGGCCAGCACTGGCACGCGCTCTATCACCTGCAGAAGATCCTGGTGGCGTTCGTGTTTCCGATGCTCATCACAGTCGTGTGTTACCTTCTCCTCCTGCGCCTCATTCGCCTGCGGAGCATGAACAACAACCTCCCCAAGCGCAGGTCCAGAGTCACTAAGTCCGTCACGATCGTGGTCTTGTCCTTCTTTGTATGCTGGCTGCCCAACCACGCCATCACCTTCTGGGGAGTCCTGGTCAAGTTTAACGTGATCCACTGGGATAAAGTCTACTACACGCTCCACACGTACGTGTTCCCGGTCACCATTTGCCTGGCGCACTCAAACAGCTGCTTGAACCCGGTCTTGTATTGCCTCATGCGCAGGGAGTTTAGGAAAATGCTCAAGGACTTCTTCTGGAGGATTTCGTCGCCTGCGATCGCCAACAGCTGTCAGATCCGCCCGTTCTCGGGAACCGTGAAGGAGCACGACGACAGCCACGTGGCGATTCCTCTGAACGTGATGGAGACCGAGGAGTACAGACTGTCGGTGGTGAACGGGCAAACCGACGCGTTACCGTCCACGGACTGCGCGGTGAAGAGGTAGACGCGCGAAGCCGTGCGTAAAAGCGCGCTGTTGACTTGAGTTACAGTACTGGAGGACTTTCTGCAAACTCGTCTACAAGGATGTCGTTCGACGCTTTTTTTATTCTTTCAAGTGATGTTTCAAGATGTTGCATCCTTAAACGTTCGTGCCAAATCGTCTCATGCAAACCGTGCGTGCGCTGCGAGCTTTTTATCGCTTCTGTCCACGTTCCTGAATCTAATGTTTTTATTCCGTGTAAACGTGCGCGGTGAAGCAGACCCGGATGTACAGAGTATCGATTTATCTAATATAAAATAGGCTTAAGCTGCAATGCATTTTTTTTTTTTTTTATAGTTTTCACTTTTACTCATGTTTGGAGGAAATAATGCTGCTTTAAAAAAACAAAAAGTACAAGACAAGATTTGACAATAATTGTGTATGCATACAATTATTATAATAATTATAAACATATTATGATGTAATAGGACTATATATACATAGTTGCTTTTATATCTTATCATTATTTATTAGAAATATGTAGCCATCCTGATTTTTTTCTATCTTAAACACATTTGGAGTAAAATATTATTGCTGCATTGCATAAAAAAAAAAGCTACACACGTAATACTAAGATTTATTTTACATTATTGTTAATTCTACATTAATCCAAGCTGGTTCCGACCTCCTTTTGGTTGTTTGAATCGACTGGCTGGAAGTTCTGAAATAGTTCAAATGTGTTGCTCATCTGAAGTGTAATAAAACTGTGTCAGTGACCTCAACCATGTGAAGGTGAGGGTCCAAACCGAAATGAATGTAAACAGTGTTACTATGTTGTCCATTTGAAGGGCATAATAAAGTCCTGTCTTATCATAGCAATGTTTTTTTTCTTCATAAGCACAATTGCAAAGTTAACTTTTAGTGTTATTCCATCTAATTAACATTTGGCAGCAGGTCTGTGGTTTAGGGAGTGCTTTACTTCAGTTTATTATCTCAACACAGACACATAAACCCATGCAAACAATAACACGACAGCAATGGGGAAATTTATGAGCTCTGTGATGCAAAGACGGCTGGGTTCACAAAACAAGAGTTTGCCTTTCATTCCTTGCTTTTATAGGTTATAATAAATTGTTCAAACATGTTTTTACACACACACACAGAGAGAGAGAGAGGAGAAGTGGGGATTCAGTGATCCACCTTCACATTTATTATGTTAGAATTTCAACATTTATTTCTGAGAAATGTGATTCATGCCATATACAATGATATTCTCTCTATAAACACAAGAGGGCACTATGATCCCAATTTTAAAGACAAAACTAAAACTCTGAAATCTTTACTACTTAAGACTCATACATAAACAGTTTGAGAGTTCAGGAAAGCCAACTATTAACCTTTAAGTGGAAAAGTCGCACATCTGGAGACTCTGAAAACAATCCCACGGTTGTTAGTTAATGATTCAAGCAGTCTGTTTAATATGGTCATGCTAGTGTAGTTATTTCATTTTTTGCTGTGATATCTGTGGTTTTCAGCTTTAATGACTTTCTGCTTCTGATTAATCGCAGCTCTGAAGTTTGTCCAGCATCAGCTGGTCAGAAATGTCACCATTTTCCCAAAACCCTCGTCGTTAATTTGCCCGTCATCGGTCACGCCGGCTTCACTCAGCAGCTCGTCCACTGGGACACAAACATAGACAGCATTATTTCACCAAATTTATACTTTAACAATATAATGAGGAATAAGCTAGATAGATCAATAAGGCGTTTTTATGCTACTATGTTCTCAATTGTATCTGGTCTGCAGATGTTTTTAACAAGCTGCATTGACATGTAAAGTAGGCATTTTAAACTTGTGTTATCATGAACCGGTTTATTTGTGACCCTAGAGCACAAAATAAGGACCAATTTCTCGAAATCGAGATTTGTACATCATCTGAAAGCTGAATAAATCATATCTCCATTGATGTATGGTTTATTAGGAGGACAATATTTGTCTGAGATACAACTATTAGAGAATCTGGAATCTGAGGGAGCAAAAAAATCTAAATATTGAGAAAATCATCTTTAAAGTTGATGTTCTTAGCAATGCATATTACTAATCAAAAAAATAAGTTTTGATATATTTACAGTAGGAAATGTATTAAATATCTTTATGGAACATGATTTTTACTTAATATCCTAATGATTTTTGGCATAAAAGAAAAATTGATCATTTTGATCAATACAATGTATTGTTGTCTATCACTACAAATATATCCAAGAGACTTAAGACTGCTTTTTTGCTCCAGGGTTAGTTTTAGAGATTTTGGGCTATTTTATTTTCATAATATATCTTATTTCAGACTAGTGGAAAGAAAACATCATGTTTTTATCTTTATCTTCACGTGTGTGCAGATTTAGATTTCAATGACTCTGAGTTTGTTTCTTCACGAACACTTACGTTCGCCACATTTACAATTTTATAGATTTGTGATTTTAATGGTTACAGTTTTATTGAAATGTATCTATTTGCATCTATAGATTTTGTTTACAATACATACTTTTAAGGCCTTTTTCTAAAAAATGAGTTTGTTTCTTCACACTTCAGCAGCACTTGCATACACCAGCATTTACAGTATTATTATTTATCTATCTTCTGAAGACTTTTTAATCAAGGAATCTGTTCATATATCATTCACATTGGACTATATAGAATTTTATAAAAAAAAAAAAAAAGAAAAGGAAAGAAAAGAAAAAAGGCGGTGATTTTTTCTCTCTCTCGTCTGTTGACAGTATTTTCTTATTTATGGAGTGATAAAAAACAATATCTAAAAAACCTTTAACTCAAAAATGTAAATCTTAAATCTTCAGATTTATTTTCTTTATGGAATGTATGCAAATTAAGGTATATTTAAATAATTATGGAGTTATCTTTTAGTTTATTCCAATAAAATGCTTAAATTAGCCAAAGTTCCTATTTTACAAGATATATTGAGAGTCATTACTAAAAGCATTACTATTTGGTTTGCTTATATATCATTATATTATTTAGTAACATATCCCATTCATTATACTTATTGGGAATTGATTTTTAAAACTAAACAACTATTCAATTTCAGCTATAAAGCAGCTCTAGAAAAGTGTTATTTTAGTATTGTTTTTATACTATTACTGTTTTTAATAATATTTTGAAACAGCTTTTAGTTATATTTTCAGTTTTCTCTTTGTTTAATTTAATTTAAAGCTAATGCTAGCATTGACTACTGTAAGGCTAACCCTGCCTGCTTTACGTGTGAAAAGGATTAACGGTTGTTCAATTAAAAAAAAGTCATCAAATGTAATCAGCTACATTACTTTAAGAAATTGAAATAGTTACACTACTAATTACAAATTCAATAGAGTAACTTGTAATCTGTAACCTATTACTTTTCCAAAGTAACCTTCGCAACACTGTGCACAATGCATTGTGGGTAATGTAGTTCTGTCCCCTCTGTGGCCTTTGTCTGAATGAGATTTACCTTCCTGATCCGTGAGTGGCTCTCCAAAGCCTGTCAGTCTGGCCCTGAGCTCTGACGCGGTGATAAAGCCTCGTTTACCCGTGTCCATGAACCTCACGGCCTGCAGGATCTCGTCCCGTGGCTTCTCCTGCTGGATCTGTGCATGCATCACACTGAGAAACGTGGAGAAGTCCAACTCGCCGCTCTTATCTGGGACAGGCAGAGTAAAAGCACTGTACCAAAAAGCTTCAGATACAGAAGCCGTTTGATCACGTCTGACAGGCTGAGAGTGATATTCATTGCGGAGGGTTTATATTTAGTACATTGCATCACATTTGTCAAGCAGGGCTTCGTTTGATCAGCGGCACCACGTGTGATGCCAGTTCAAATGACACTTCCTTCAATTAAAATCCTCGTGAGCGTGTAGCGTGGGACTTTCGGTGCTCTGTTTTTCCTCCAGGCGACTCTATAAAGCAGCGTTCACTGGGAACTAAGGTTTGCGGTTGTTATTGTTGAGTTTCATCCATGCACTCCTACAGATTTCAAGTTTATTTAACTGAGGAAGCAAAGCTTGGAAGTTTAGGAGGACATCCATGCGATAACTTAACATGGAGTCATTTGTTTGGATCTTCAAATACTTCCAGTATCTCTGCTTAATGTTCAGAGTAACCGAGCTGCTTTACTTTAACCAATACAGAAATAAAAACCCCACTCATTTCTCCACAGGGGAATTGATTTTTAACACTAACTTAACCATATATATATATATTTTTAAACAGTAACTGTATTTGTTATAGCACTTTATACAAAAAGAATTGTTTCAAAGCAGCTGTGCATTAATAAAAGAGCAAAACAGCAGTGTTAATCACGGAAAATTGATCAATTATGCAGTTATTTTAGTATTACTCATAGTACAGTTTTTATGAATATTTCACATTACTTTATATTTTTAGATATTCATTTTAATTTGAGTAATTCTGTTATGTGCTTTCATCAGTTTTATTAGTTTCTCATTCTTTTTAAATTTAGATTTCATTTATTTCTTAAATCAGTTTTATTTTTATCGCCAGTTAGCCACATCTTTAATTTCTAACTTTCATAATAGTTTTCATTTTCATTCTCTACAGAAGCAGAAAAGTGTCATAATTAAGCTTAATTTAGTTGAATGTTGATTCAGTTCGGTTCAATAACAGTGCCAATGTTGCAAAGACAACATAATAATTGATGGACTTTGCAACAATTTATTGAACTAAACTTTAAATAAAGACATATTTTGAGCTAGGAAGTGGTGAATCAGTGGCAGACGATTCTGTTAAAGTCATCAGCCTGCGATATTTCAACTTATTTAAAAAATATTCGCATTAAACAGCATGAATTCAAGCCAAAAAATCTCCACCCACTTCTATGAAGCACTAACAATGTAATATTTCTCTATATGTGTGCTAAATATATCATTTCTATAAACAATCAACATATTTAAATCAATAGTTCATATTTAAAAACTTCAGGCTGCTGAAAAAGTGGGCGGGAACATTTGCACTCTAGAGCGAGTTTTGGGTGGGGCTATCCTTTTGATTGACAGGTGGAGAGCAGAAGGGGAGGTGTTTAGGAAAACATCAGTGTTTTTGTAGCTCACAAGCCATTTTCCTGAAACGAACAAGTGGATGTAGATACTATACCGATGTTATGGGTCAGCAAGTGTCTGTCGAGCTCTTGCAGGGTCGGACAGCAGCCCAGAGATCTCATGACCGTCAGAAGATCCTGTGCCTTCACTTTACCCCTGTGCTTCTGGTCATACAGCGAAAAACACTCCTTATACTCTTAAAGAAGACAAAAACGGATTACTTTACACAGAACGTCTAGCATGCAAACATTTGAAAACTTTAAAGTACACCTTTTTTTTATGCATATATCGAAATGCTTGATAAGGGTTGGATACAGTTTGGCAAAGTGTCTCTTTAATCCCAAATGAAGGATTTGTTCTGGCATAAACTGAGACAATCTGTTTAGCAGCGAATCAAGATTATAGCATTATCAACAAGAGCAGGTGGACGGAGGAATCAACGCCAGATTTCCTTGCATTTCTGCAGAGTATGGTTTTCTGTAAACTGTGCATCATCTGTCTTGTTTTTATTCTCATGTTTAGTACACATCTGAGCTCAATGTCCAGCTCTCTCTCTGTTTCTGCATCAGAGGATCTGCATGTGTGTGTCCTGCTATAGTCGGTCAGTTCAAGTCCAGTGACCGCTAACAAAAGACACTTTGTTTCTAGTGAAAGAATAAAATACTGAAGGGCTTCAGTGCAATATAATAGTTATATATATATATATATATATATATAATAACCTATTATGCCTATAACAGCAATAAACATTTAACAACATGTAAAGGTCATGAAGCTTCATTCATATAAAGGCTATAATCATATTTGAATGTTCACAATAATGATGGTCTATATTAACCATTTCATGAAAGCTGTAGCTAATAGGTGTTCAGGTAGGATAATAGAGGCTCAATCTCTACATTAACCAGTATTTTAGGCTCGTGTTAAAGATATAAATCTGAATTTATCTATCTAATCCGATTAAAAACAATCACAGTTTCTTAAGTATGTAAAGTTTAGCATAATCTTGAGACCTGCTTACCGTTGATTTGATCTTGACTGAGGAATTTCGCCTGCAATGACATGAGTATACATGATGTAAAATGTATTTGTGGAAATAATACGCAAAGAACAGAAGCTAAACTGACCATGTCGTGTCACAGATCTCTTCAGCTGTTTGTAATGAGACTAGCTTTATTTCCTGAAGGCGGCGCTAACGGTACAGAAAGACGAATCTCCATTGACTTGATCAAAAAAACATTTGTATGCCAAAAAAAAAACCAATAAAATACAAGTGGAAATATTAATATAGATCTAAAATGCCTGAACAAGCCTTGTCCATTTTACCCATGACAGCAGGCTACACATCGTGTTTATTTTAAACTAATACTTTCTTAAATATAATGTAGTTTTTTATTTGATTGACTTGAATCTAAATACATCATTAATAAACAAAATATTTTTTAAAGAAAGACGTCACAGATGAATGGGGTAAAATTAACAAATTAATAAACAACACTTTTCGATTAGTACAGTCGATTAGTACAGACAGTTGTCTACAAGTTTTCTGAAAGGTGTTTTTTTTTACTTTATTAGATATGCACTAATTAGCATACATTTTTGGGTTTCACAGAGGGTATTTTGGATTTCTTTTTTTATCACTTCATAAATAAGAATATATATATATATTAATAAAAAAATATTATACACTTGCAATGTTATCTTCAAAAAAGTAATTATTTTACACAGGGGGAAAACCTTCACACAATGAGGTAGAACAAGAAATCCTTGAACAAATCAAAAATAAGAGATGTTTGCATGTTAACAACACTTTTTAGAAATGCTATTTTGTCTTAAAATTAAATAAAAAAAAATCTTACAAATCTAGATTAGAATAGAACTTGAATGACTTGGGCTGATGGAAATACACTCTTTTCACTCATCTAAACACAAACCACACACAATTCTTTTGCAGAAAATCATAGGAAGTCCATTTCTGAAGGTGCAACATGACAGTTACTTTTGCTCATTTTATTATAAAGAAGCATATAAATGAAGAGTTTATTGTTGCAATGCAAGTCTCATTGATAAAAGCAGCCATATTGATCTGCAGTGAGTGTCTTGGACTGTATCGTGGAGTGAAGGGTCAGTCTGTTTATCTCTGAGGTGCAGTGTGTAAATGGCCCACGGCTCTGGTATATACATCACTCCTGGATATTTCCTGCGTAACACCTTGTCGTTCCACAGACAGGCGACCCAGATGCTCATTAACACAAGAGACAGAGAAAAGCTGTAGAGCAGGAAGAGTCCGTTACCGTCCGGCAGAAAACCTTTGCGCTTCTGGTGCACCACTGTAGCCATCATGGCAAAGAAAGTGAAAATGAACGGGATGAAAAACTGTCCTTCTGTCACGAGATACCTGTGAAGAGTAGAGAGCAATTCATACATTTTAGCTCCAGCTCAACTAAAAAATAAAATGTTTTTGTGCTGACGTTTCAAGAACTTAATTAAAGACCAGACAACTTTGAACGAACATTCCATTTAGAATTGTTCGCTAAAATTCTGAGAACACTCTCTGTTTTCAAAAAAAAAAAA
This sequence comes from Carassius carassius, assembly GCF_963082965.1. NCBI lineage: Eukaryota > Metazoa > Chordata > Actinopteri > Cypriniformes > Cyprinidae > Carassius > Carassius carassius. Next base: position 2,051,541 of record NC_081797.1, read on the forward strand.
AAAATTCAAAACTTTACACACAAGTCCAAGAATTGCACACATGAAATAAAAAATGCCTCATGTTTCTTGCAAAATGAAGCATTCAAAATATCACAATCCCCTTTGCTATGATATTAATTCCTGCGAGCTCCCTGTGTGTTACATAGAGAACTGTGTGTTGTGTTCTGCAGATCTGGTGTGTGCTTCTGGCCTTTGAGTGCCAGGTTTCAGAAAGTGTGTGAGTACAGAGTCATCAGTCAGATAACAGATAACGAAAAGAAGTGAAAAGCATGTGTCAGATGGCACACTGATGTAAACAAAGTTAACAGGTGACACTGGAGCTCATTCCAGCAGCACAACACACCATACACACGCTGTTCTGTCTTTAAGAGCTGACTTTATAAATAATTCTGATCTGGGAAAGAGGGTTGAGTTTTGCTGAGGTGAATCATGAAGAGTCAGACACTGATAAACTGACCAGTAGTAAAGGCCACTAGGACCCAGCAGAAGCCAAGCGGAGATGGGCATCGTCTGCTCTGATTTGACAATAGTGAAACAGCCAGTGAAATACAGGATAGTATGACTTCATCATGTAACTTTACATTAGCCTAGATGCGTGCTCAAAACTTCCAAACTGACTCAAATGATTCGCGAACCAGCTCTGAACTCCCGAAATGACTCAAATGATTCACGCTCCGAACTCCCAAACTGACTCAAATGATTGGCGAACTCGCTCCGAACTCCGAAACTGACTCAAATGATTCGCTACGAACTCCCGAACTGACTCAAATGATTCGCGATCCCCAAACTCACTCAAATGATTCGCGATCCCGCTCCGAGCTCCCGAACAGACTCAAATGATTCGCGATCCCGCTCCGAACCCCGAAACTGACTCAAATGATTCGCGATCTCCAAACTGACTCAAATGATTCGCGATCCCGCTCCGAGCTCCCGAACAGACTCAAATGATTCGCGATCCCGCTCCGAACCCCGAAACTGACTCAAATGATTCACGATCTCCAAACTGACTCAAATGATTCGCGATCCCGCTCCGAGCTCCCGAACAGACTCAAATGATTCGCGAACTCGCTCCGAACTCTCGAACTGATTCAAATGATTCGCGAACCCGCTCTGAACTCTCGAACTGATTCTAATGATTCACGCTCCCAACTCCCGAACTGACTCAAATGATTCACGCTCCCAACTCACGAACTGACTCAAATGATTCGCGATCCCGATCCGAACTCCCAAATTGACTCAAATGATTCGCGATATCCAAACTGACTCAAATGATTCGCGATCCCGCTCCGAGCTCTCGAACAGACTCAAATGATTCGCCAACCCGCTCCGAACTCCCGAACTGATTCACGCTCCCAACTCCCGAACTGACTCAAATGATTCACTATCACGCTCCAAACTCCTTTCCACGTTGAAACATCCACGAACATAACCAGCTGAGCAGATCACTCTCTCACTATTTGATTGCTCTAGTCTTTATCCACTCATCATCATCATCCACCAATCAGAACACACGAGAACTCTTTGACCACAGCTGCTGTGCTTCTAAAGCTCTTGCAGCAGCCCAACACTGGTTTTCTCTGAGGTGGTCGGATCACATCAGATTGTGGTTAATCTTGCAGATCATGACTTATATCTACTCTTCCTCTCCCTGCAGTTTGGTAATATAAAGATTCCTCCTTTGAACTCCCACCTCTTCTGTGGGTTTTATTGTTCTGGGTCTGAATTTGGGCTCCTGGGCTCTCAAAAAAGAAACATTTTCAAACTCCAAGGTGAACGTTATGACAACTCCAAACCTACCGAAAGCAGCCATGCCAAAAAAATCAGCCATCCATCCTGGAAGTGGAATACATCTTGGTCCAGTGCATTGTGATTTGCAAAGGGGCGGGGCTCATAGAAAGGGGTGGAGCCTAGAAATAGGTGTTACCTGCTTCATAATAATAAACTCACCTTGAGCAGCAGGAAGGGTGTTGTGATGTTGTACAGCAGGTGGAAATAGTCACAGGGACTGGGTTTATTCAAAGGAAACCACTCCAAAGGACAAAAGAGCTAAAGAAGCCCATGGAAAAAGTATTAAACATCAGTGATTTTAGGCCTTACAGCTTAAATAAAATAATTTGTGCCAGAGAATTAACACAAGTGTTAAGTGTTAATAAAATTATAAACTGCTCAATAATACACAAGGGTAGGTGTAACTGCTTAACAAATGTATGCAATGTAAAAAATAAAAATAAAACCTTTTTACTGGCTTTTAATTTACCTTACAAAATACAAAACTACAGCATATATTACATTTAAATTACTTTAACAAAATGTATGATATTGCAAGTAAAAAAAGTCAATTATCTCTATACTGTATATCTCTATAAAATGAAAATATAAATTATATTATTATATTTAATAAATTATAACTCAAAACCTTTTCTTAACTAAAATATTGATTCATTGTGTTTTGATAAATAAAAACAACAACTGTCACTTGAAATAATCATGAAAAAACGTTAAACTTCATCAACATTTCCCATTTTCATTTACTCTCGGTTGATGTATAAAATAACTTAATATAAAAATAATAAAATATAGCACATTTAACATTGCTGTATATAAAATATTTATAAATGAAAATAAAAACCTAAAACTTAAATTAACAGGAAAAATGAAAAATATAAAATACAAACTAATTCAAAAAATATTAATAAAAACTATATAATTATTATCTCAATTACACAAAAATATAATTGACATGGATGTTGTCAAACAATGAATTTTGCACAAAGATGTTTTTTTGTTAATGTATTATGTATAAGTATAAAGGTTTTGATTATTTATAGATTTCTCTATTTAATAAAACAGCGCGAAGCCTATTTGACGTTATTTTAATACCACGGCTAAAGGCCTGCTGAAGTCCAGCAGCCAGTTCTGGAGGGTGAAATAAGACCAGAGGTCCATGTGGAACTGAGCTGTCCTCAGACCGGGGTCCGTCTCCCTCGAGCCGAGTCTGTCACGAGAAGACAAATATAAAATGATAATGAGAAATATGCCTGAGGTCATTAAAGTCACACCATGCTTTTAGCAGCGTCTATCAGATGCAGGCCCTGATGTGTGCTTCCCAGACCATCTGGCAAATATTTCTCATTTATTTATGTCCATCTGTCTCACTCTGGTTATGTCACTTTAATTCTTTCTCCCGCTGTTTGACTTTCATGCTGACTTTGCACCGTGGACAAGAGGTCGGAGCACAAATCAGTTTTAATGGAATTGTTGACATGAGGATGCAGGAGCTAATGCCACATCAGAGGACAACACAATCAGCAATATTCAAGATCACATTCAAACGGTGCACTGCAAAAATATAAATTAGATCTGTAAAAATAAAAAAAGGAGAAAAAAATAAGTGTTATAGAGATTGAGAGTTGCTAGTTTTTTAAAAAAAAAAGTATATAATCCAGTTAAAGTTCCTTTCAATTTCAAATAGCATCTCGTTTCAGTTGATTATAATAACCCTGGTGCAGAAGAGTTCGAGTTAAATACTTAGCGTTGGTTCAAATCACAAATTCTTGACCTAAAAAAACACTAAACTAAAAAAAGTGCAAGTGTAATGAAGATGGTTTTGGGACGCATCCAGACTCTTCCTCCATTTACAGATCAAGAAAACGTAGAAAGCGTCTCACGGAGCGCCGTGGGAAACGCACTTTAATCTCATCCGATTTGTTTCCCTCAAATCCCAGCGCTCTATCTCCGGCTGCAGGGGTTTGGGAGGCATCAAAGAGCTTTGGGCTTCTGAATGGGATGCTAAGGTGGATTCAACCCAATCCAAGCACTTTTATTTGGAAATATTTAAATCTAAATATATTAAAAACGACTTCAAATATTTAATCATTAGACACATTTTTTATATTTAACTATTAATATGTCTATATGTCTATATATATATATATATATACTTTTTAGACAAATGCCAACTGCTCAAATGCACTTCATGGATCTTCTACAATGCATCTGAATTGCTTACAAAAGTGTCTTAGTATGTAGTATAAAAATGCACAATATGAAAGGTTCAAACCTGGTCAGGAAGGCAGCATGCATGGCACAGTTTTGCCTCTTGCGCATAACGGGTTTTCTGCTTTCAGCCGCACTGGAAGCAGCCGATCCTGTGAATGACCTCTGACCTCAGCTGGCAGGGGTAAAATGCCCCAAGAAAGCAATCATTCTGGTCCAGTCCTGCTCTGTCCTGGATGCAGCGCTTGTAAAGCTGCAGGACACTCATGCAAAGTACAAAACAAAATACATCACGTCCACACCCTGACTTCTGACTATTTATGAAAAGAAATGCTAATTCATAAAGTCAAATATAACTAAACACACATAACTTAATAAAAACGTTAGTAATTAGGAAAACAAATGAATCATTAAAGCTTGTCAGTCCTGAAAGATTAGGTTTTGTGAGCGCTGTGTTTGTGGTTGGTGCGGTTGATAAAGCTTTAATCCATACCTCTCCCTTTGTAAACACACGACAAGTTTCAGGATTTCATATTTCTGTTGAAAATACAGCTCTATGTGTCCCTAGAAACTCCTGCCAAAACAACAACAACCTGGATTTAGTATTGAATCATTCAATCTATTTGTAAGAAAATTTAAATCAGTGCCATCAAATGATTAATCGCATCCAAAATAAAAGTTTTTCATTACATAATATATGTGTGTGTATTTATTATGCATATATAAATACACACACATACAGTATATATTTAGAACATTTTTACATGGTTATGTTTATTTCATTTATATAACAGACAAATATATTTATATATAAGCACAACATATTTTTCTTAGATATACACATGTATGTGTGTGCATTTATACATAAATAAATACACACACATATATTATGCAACGAAAACATTTATTTTGGATGCGATTAATCATTTGGCAGCACTAATATAAAATTAACTTTACAACTACGAATATTTTTTTATCTATTAATTTTATATTATCTATTGTACAGTGATGTGATATTTTTAGATCGATTTTAATTATTTTTTATTGGATCCAGGCTTCTGACATTGTAAAAAACTTCTATACACACACACACATGATTATATATAGTGTCTTTTTTTAAATAGATATATTAAATCATGTATGATATTATATCATATCTATTTTTTTAACAAGTTATTTTATTGGGATTTTTTTCCTTAATTTTTATTTATTACTGATATTATCTGATTTATAAATAGTTTAATATCCACTTTATTGTTTGTTATTTGGTCCAGGTTTCTGACATTGTGGAGAACATCTAAACAAACACATAAATTATATTAAACTATATTATACACTAATAGTGACTTTATGTATAAAATTAAACTAACGTTATATATGGAAAATACAGTTTTTTCGGGCTGGTTTTACCATAGTATTTTTATTGGGATTCATTATTAAAATTATAATTTATTGGTAGTACATATTATGTTGGGGACTTTTATTTCGAAAAGACATTCTAGAATCCTAGTGTCGCACTTCCTGTTATTGCTGACTTCATTTCCGGGCGTCGTTACTGGCAGAGGTGAAAGACATAGACGCATATAAACGCAGATTTGAGCTTTGATTCGGATTTATCAGCGAAATCCGGATTCGTTCCGTTGAAGCGATCGGCGGTTATTATCGCAGAGGAACTCAGAACTGAAATCAGGACAAACCGAAGCATAAAAGTGAAGGAATGGCGCGAGGAATCTCGCTTCGCTCAGAAGTGAAAGAGAATCCCGATTTGAATCGAACGGACTAACTTGCTTCTGGATTAGTCCATAATCGAACACTAGAAAAATCTAGGATTACATATTACAAGATCCTTATCTTCAGTAAATTAGTCTAATTTGTTTTAACCAGCTCGTAAGACCCGTATTAGTAACGTTAGATCATATAACCCGTGTTTGGTAATAGAGATCAGGTATAATGGAGCAGCTTCGGCGGAGGCTCTCTGTGCTTCACGAGCTGTAGTAGAGCTCAGCCAGCTGGTTTTAATGGGAGGCGGATGGATCTGCTCTGAGATCAGCGGGCGAATCTTGCACAGATGGCCGAGGTACCGGCTCTGGCCCGGTTGGAGTCCCTGGCCCGATATGTTCACAAAGCGGCCAGCGAGGGGCGAGTCCTGACCCTGGCCGCCCTGCTCCTGAACCACGCCACCGTTCAGACCCGGTACCTGCTGGAGCACGTGACCCAGGAGGCTGGACAGAGGTCCACTCCGCTCATCATTGCTGCTCGGAACGGACATGACAAGGTGGTCCGGCTGCTTCTGGACCATTATAAAGTGGACACCGAACAGACCGGGACTGTCCGGTTTGACGGGTGAGATGTTTATTACACGTATCTACATACACTCATTACGTAAGCGATACATTTATTTCGCTTACTGTTACATTGTATTATCTTTGCTATTAACTTACACGGATACTCGTCTGGATTGAATTGTAAATTATGTTGTAATCTTACCTGTATATTATCCTAGAGTTTTCACTGAGAATTAGTAATCATTTACAATGTACAAAATGATTGAGCTGGCAACAATTGCTATAAAATTCACACTCATATTCGCTGAGGTAATTTTACAACTATCGATAACTGAAACAAAAAAATAATGGATGAAATAAAAAGAGCGCGAGTCCGCGGAGTGATATGAGACGTATGAAATTAGCACCGTTTCAGTTACCCGGATGAGCGGATTGATAAACAGCGAAAAGTAGATCGATGAATACCGTGATTGACTTATCAGAAGCGAGTATTCCCAATGTAATAAAATGCTTCCCCCATAAACAAACCTTTTTACAACCGCCCTTTATGTTGATGATACATGTCCAAACAAGTATGATTTACTTTGTGGAATATTGAAAGAAGCATTTAGCAGATTTTATTTCATGCAATTAAAGTTAATTAAGAAGATCTCCAATAATGTGACTTTTACACTGTATTTTAAGTCTTCTGAAGTCATAGAGTTGCTTTGCATCAGGTACAGACCCAAATTTAAGTCATTATCCATTGAAAATTCATGATTGAGTACATTCTATTATGGCGCATTAAGAAGCATCACAACAAGTTTGAGCATTGCAGTGAATTATTTTCTTTAAACTTTACACTGTGATACATTTTTCTAGGTCAACAATTATATTTCTGATTAATGTAATCCTTACAAATGTTACTATTGTTTTGTACTTGTGAGCGGTTAAACTTGTGAAATTTGGAACAACATGACAGCGAGTAAATGCTGGCAGAAATGTCATTATTGTGAAACTATTCCAAAAGAGCCCTGTGTTTCATTATGCCATTACTGATGTGTCCTTCGCTCTTACAGGTATATTATTGATGGCGCCACGGCTCTTTGGTGTGCAGCTGGCGCTGGGCATTTCGAGGTGGTACGTTTGCTGGTTTCGCACAATGCCAACGTGAATCACACCACCCTCACGAACTCCACCCCGCTCAGGGCTGCGTGCTTCGACGGCCGGCTGGACATCGTACGGTATCTTGTTGAGCACAAGGCCGACCTCAGCATTGCCAATAAGTATGGCAACACTTGTTTGATGATTGCCGCTTACAAGGGCCACACTGACGTTGTTTACTTCCTGCTGGAGCGCAGGGCGGATCCTAATGCCAAAGCTCACTGCGGGGCCACTGCTCTGCACTTTGCCGCAGAAGCCGGACATTTGGATATCGTGAAGGAGCTGGTACGATGCCAAGCAGCAATGGTGGTTAACGGACATGGCATGTCACCACTGAAAGTGGCGGCCGAAAGCTGCAAGGCGGACGTTGTAGAGCTGCTGCTGTCGCATGTGGATTGCGACGTACATAGTCGCATTGAGGCACTGGAACTACTTGGAGCATCTTTTGCCAACGACCGTGAAAATTACGACATTCTTAAGACCTACCACTACTTGTACCTCGCCATGCTGGAGCGATTTCGTGATCCCGAGAGGGTTATCGCCAAAGAGTTGCCGTCTCCTGTCGTGGCGTACGGAGGGAGGGCCGAGTGCCGGAATTTGCAAGACTTAGAGGCCATTCGACACGACCGGGATGCACTACACATGGAAGGCCTTATGATTCGCGAACGAATTCTGGGTGCGGATAACATAGACGTGTCGCATCCCATAATATATCGCGGCGCGGTCTACGCCGACAACATGGAGTTCGAACAGTGCATCAAACTCTGGCTGCACGCCTTGCATTTACGCCAAAAAGGAAACCGCAACACGCATAAAGACCTCTTGAGATTTGCGCAAGTGTTCTCGCAAATGGTCCACTTGAAGGAGCCGGTTCGCGCATCGGACGTTGAACACGTTTTGCGCGCCAGCGTCTTAGAGATCCGCCGCAGCATGGAGCGCTTGCGAACCACAACTGATGTGGAGTTGCAAGCAGCCACCGACAGCTACGAATCCAACTTGTTCACTTTTCTCTACCTGGTTTGCATCTCTACGAAAACACAGTGCGGCGAAGAGGAACGATCACGTATAAACAAACAGATCTACGACTTAATACGCCTAGATCCCCGATCTCGAGAGGGGTCAACGCTTTTGCACCTAGCGGCTAGCTCTAGTACGCCAGTAGATGACTTCCACACCAATGATGTGTGCAGTTTTCCAAATGCGCAAGTGACCAAGCTGCTTATAGAATGCGGAGCCCATGTAAACGCCATGGACCATGAAGGAAACAGCCCTTTACACCTCATCGTACAGTACAACCGTCCCATCAGTGACTTCTTGACCCTTCATGCCATCATCATCAGCCTTGTCGAAGCCGGCGCTCATACGGACATGACCAACAAGCAAAAGAAGACCCCGCTTGATAAGAGCACAACGGGCGTTTCTGAAATCCTTCTGAAAACACAGATGAAGATGAGTCTGAAATGCTTGGCGGCTCGCGCCGTGCAGCAACACCAGATCTTGTATCGGGACCAGATTCCCAAAAGTCTGGAGGAGTTTGTTGAATTTCACTGATCTGTGCTTTTGTTTTTCCATCAGATCTGGATTTTGGAGTTTGTTTTAACCTATGAAATGGTGCTGAGAACTCCTAATTTGACCTTGTTTAGTGCTCTGCATGGATCGCAAATCTAGAAAATGTAGAAAATATATATCCATTTGAGAGATCTGACTAAATGCGACTGTTGCATTTTATCCCCAAGGAACTGGAGTTTCCAGTTTCATTCCGGTTCTTTTTTTAACAAATCAAAGAGGATGTTGATGCTGATGGATACAGGCGGTGCAAAACTCTTATTTTGAAAACTGATACGTTTCTTCTTTTGGCAAAGGCATTTTATTGTGTGTTGGACTTTAGACGACAATGTGAACAGCTTTTTTTTTAAAATAAGCTGCTCTTTTGTCAACATTTTCATATTTTTTTGTTTTCTTAACATATTTTATAAAAGGTTTATTTAAAACAGAGTGAAAAATGTCTATTTTATAATGAATCAATAGCCGAGAGTTGATATCCACTCTGTGCCAGGTGGTTTCTTTTATTTGAACATTAAAATGTGCCTGTAACCAGAAAGTTGGACGTTTATTATTTTTGCCATTATTATTATGGTTCTTTTTTTTTTATAAACCATGATGCCACTGTAAAGCCAATTAGCGAGTCTGTAATTATGACTTGCGTTAATGAGCATGTGCTGGAGCTCTTTTTGAGTCCCGGGGCCTTATTCTGGATGGTGCTGTTGTTGTGTGAATGTGTGAGCAGCATTTCTTCCTGTTTTTAGCTGTGTGTGTGTGTGTGTTTTGAGAGCATGTCTGCTTGAATGTGGATGTTTTGAACCCTCTTTTATTTGCACCATGTTTTCTAATTTAATTACTGAAGATAGATCAATGCGTTTTTATTTCCTTACCAGTCATAACAGGATTAAAAACATTGATCTAAGACACCTGTCAGACTCTGTGTGATTCTGTCGTATTTATAATTCCAATTCTTAAAGCAATATTTCTCCCAAAAACGAAAATTTGCTGAAAATGTCCTCACCCTCAGGTCAACCAAGATTCGTTTTAGATTGAATGATGTTCGGGGAGTTTTATTCTAAACTCATTATTCTTCTGTGGTCTGATCCATTTCACAGGGAAATTTAGAAGAAGTGACACTTTCTTTAAGAACAGAAGTGTTGGGTCATTCTTGATTCTGTCCGTAAGGAATTGATTGGGTTGGGAAAAGTGATGGAAGTGCATTTATTCTGAATATCAAGTGAGAGTGTCTTGAGGAATGGTTCACTCAAAAATTTAACTTGGCTAAAAATTTTCTCACTCTCAGGCCACCCAAACTGTGGATCAGTTTGAGAAATGGAGAAATGTAGCATTACATCACTTGCTCACCAATGGATGTGAATGGGTGCCATCAGAATGAGGGTCCAAACTGCTGATAAAAACATCACAATAATCCACAAGAAATCCACTGCACTCCAGTCCGTCAATTAACATCTTGTGAAGTCAAAAGCTACATGTTTGTAAGAAACAAATCAACTTTAACTTCAAACTGTCGCTTGGTGTGGATTACTTGTGGATTGTGATGTTTTTATCAGATGTTTTGACTCATTCTGACGGCACCCATTCACTGCAGAGCATCCATTGCTGAGCAAGTGCTACATTTAGAACAATTTCTTAAATAAGAGAATTCAAAAACAAATATTTAGTCTTTTAAATCAAGGTGATTTTAATTTATTCAGTGGTCCAATAAAAGCACATGACAAACATTCAGCTGTCATTTTTACATGCAATAAAATGGTGACATAAATGAAAACGATTAAACCGAGTGACCATAGAATCACCATGGTGTCAAACTGAAAGCTGTGAAGCCATGTCAGAAGAAAACAATGTGCGACAAACATTTTAGATTGAATGACAATGATTAGAACAGAACCTGAAGTATGTAGTATGTATAGTGTGCACAGTATGCTTTTTATGCATCGCATTACTTATATTTATCAAACTGTGCACACTGCACAGAATAATGTTAACCATCAATGCAATGCATTTAACTTGATCTTTCACTTTCCCAGTGTGATGAATGGATTGTAAATTTACAAAGAATTTGGTCAGGCCGACATCTTCATAAATACTTTGACTTTAAATGTAAATAACCTTACGTGGTTTACACATGGAATAATGCATAGTAGTTCACTTAGTATTTTTCCAATAGTCTGCAGTGTACAGTGTGCTTGTAAGCAGTAGACTAGTACTCCATTCTGAACACAGACACGGTTATTCCAGACAGCGATCATGAAAAGTGTTTAAGGGTAATTAAGATATCTAGAATATTTTAATAATTTATAGCACCCCTCCCCCGCCCCTCAAATCTGTGTCTCAGTCTTAAATTAATAAAGAGAAATTACATAGAATGTTGTACGTTTCCAGTATTTTTCATATATATATATACACACACACACACACACACACACACACACACACATATATATATATATTAGTGCTGTCAAACTTGATTAATCACATACAAAATAAAAGTTTTTGTTAATGTGTATTCGTAATATGTGTATATTTATGATGTTTATAACAAATACACACATTCAGCATATATTTAGAATTTTTCCATGTACGTATATATATATATATATATATATATATATATATATAATGTAATATATAAATATTTCTAAAATATATATATATTTTTTCTTAAGTATATACATGCATGTGTGCTTATACATACATAATAAATATACACACACATATACTATGTAAACAAAACCTTTTTGGATGCGATTAATCACGATTAATTGTTTGACAGCACTAATATATATATATATATATATATATATAGTTGAATTATTTATGACAGCACATTTGCAGTCAGTATGTCAGTCAAAAAAAATTCTAAAAGCCAAGAGATAAGTCTGAATAAAAAAGTAAAATGTGCATGTTTATTTCAACTACCCTTAAACTCTTTTACCAGTTTTAAAGACGAAACACAGATTGGAGCAATACTTCCGATTCCAGCTGCAATGTACTCTATATAAAATTGTGATTACAACCAAATCTCAAATACATGAACAGATACAGGAACATGTTGCAACCAAATGCATTAAGGTGCATAAGTCTATGGTTAAATATTTTATTTTAATCATAGTTTTACATTATATTGCTGAACCTTTTTTTATATATATATATTTACAGATTTCAAGTTCAAAATTCTTAACAATGTGCAAGTGCATCAAAAAGTCTTACGATTCTGTTCCACAATCTGGTTTGTTTCGTGATATGCAAAACATTTATCAGCTCCAAAACCTCTCAAAACGGTTCAAACCGAAGCCTCTTCATTAGTCTTTTTAGTTGACTAGTACTTTACTTTCCACCTGTTTCCAAAGTCTCAAACCACATGATATTACTTCCTCATAAACCACATCTTCACATCCTCTGTCTTAATTGGTCGCACGTTTAGGGGAAGCGAGCTGATTGGTTCTGCATCAGACTGCAGGAGGGCGTGGCAGTGCTCGAGAGCAGCTGATTGGCTGACACACACCCGTGTCTGGAGAGTCCCTGAGTGATTGGCTGAGGAGGTTGCCGTGGCATTACCGATCCTCTGCTGTCTTCTCATTGGTCGCCTGCTCTTCCCTCTCCCTCTTCTGCCTGCTGAAGAATCCAAGCTGCAACAGTGATTTGTTTTGAATTAAATAGCAGTATCATCCTGAGAGATCTGACCTTTAACAAGCCCTAAAATAAGTATTTCTTATGTAAATGTAAGTTTTTGATATGCAAATTCATCTCTACTTAATCTTGTGTAAAAGAGCATCAAGCATATGGACAGAATTTAAGCTTGGTTCTGGATAAGGGATTTCAGTTGATAATTAAATAATAATAATAATAATTCAAGTCAACATAATGAAAGTTTGTTAGCCCAACAGCCAAATATCAGTGTTATTTACATACTATTGTAGCATTTATTTATATTTTGAATTAGATTTTATTTTCAGTTCATTTTAGCTTCATTAATTAATGTGCTTCTGTCGTTATTATTATTATTATAATATTTTTTTTAAGTTTTAGTCATTTTAGTACTTCAGTACTTTAGTACTCCAACTTATATAATTTGACATTTTAGTACATTAGTTATGTTTTAGTAATTCTATTATAAATCTATATTTAGATTTTTATTTAGTTAATAGTTTCAGTTTGAGCATTTTTTGTATTTCAACTTAAACGTATTTTATTTCAGTTGGTTGCCAAGGGAAAATGGAAAAAAAATAAAAATAATTTGTGAGATTTTCATCTCTAAAAAAATATATATACTTATTTTACTTGAGCTTTATTTTGAATTACAGAAAACAAGGTTTAATAGTTTAATTATTAGTTAACAATAACGACATTGCCAAATATTCGCATATTAAAGTGCATCATTTTTAACAATTTTTAAACCACTTTATTGTGCTGTATGCATTTTAAAATGGAGATAAACTACAAGCAAGCCATTCGTAGGCAGATTCACCCAAAATTAAACCAGAAATAGTCGAAAATGAGCAAGTACACCCGGCTGCAGCCTGCAGATAGAGGCGGGGCTGCACCTGGGGCGGGGTTGCACGTGCAGCCCCGCCCCACACCTACTCTGATTGGTTCAATCGTCTTTCATAGACTTACATGATAGGAAATGTGTGCGTAGTTAGTGTAGGATGGAGAATGCTGTTCAAAAAGCTAAAAACACTGTACAATTTTACAAAGCCTTTACTATAATGCAGTTTTTTATTGTTAACTTGACTCACTATGTCTGATTTATTGAATCAAGAGATGTTAGCTGCTGCAAGTTTACTCTTCTTGACCAGATTAATTCACAAATGAATAATTTGGACATTCTAAAAGCACGCTTAACGTGAAAGTACGTGGCTTTATGCATTAAAAAAAGTGTTTTAAAAAGACCAAACTCAGTAAACAAATTATTAATAAAGCATTCTATTCACAGACAAGCAGATATGAGCACAGAATACGAACACAAAGCGTTTAATTTCCACCCATAACCTGCTTGTCTGTAAATAAAATGTGTTATTAAAAATGTTTACTGAGTTTGGTCTTTTTAATAAACGTTTTAATGCATTACGCCACGTTACGCGTTTTCCTTTTAGTCTAATGGTTTTCTATGGGAGGAAAACGCTTAACACGTAATTAAACACATTGCATTCTTATTCTGGACTCATCTGCCTGTCAGTGAATAGACCGCTTTATTATTAATTTGTTTACTGAGTTTGGTCTTTTAAAAACACTCTTTTAATGCATTAAGCACCTGCTGATTGAAAAGAATCGGCTCAATGGTCAAATGGATATCGGAAAAGATATCAATATAATATAAATAGATGATACTATATAAAGTGTATCTCAATATTTGACAGTGGCTGTGAGACTGCACTAAAATAAGAGCACAATTATCATGAAATTGTGTTCGTTACTATAGCAACGGTTTACAGGTATGTCCTTTCAGAATCATCACTGGCCGATAGAAATAAAAGTTTATCGATTTCTTCACTTTCAAATAACGAGGAGCAGCATATTTTCCTGAAATAAATGGGAGAAAATGTCTGTGTTTTGCAATGTAGTAAAGAAAATGTAAAGTTTCATAGAAATTGAATTGACAGACACATAAGACTATTGCAGTCATTTATCAACTGCATGGCGGATAATTATATGTAACAATAACTGTCTTGTCATGCTATATAAATTAAAACAGTAATGATACACCCCTTTTATTTTCCTTTCTCATACTCTGATGATATGAAATAATCATATTTTCTAAAATAATTTAATTCATAATTCATTCTTCTATCTGAAGACCTGGTCGTCTTACTTTGGATAATCAACCCAATTAATTTACTATATTCATATGTTAGCCTAAAGATCAGCTTAATTTAACAAAACAATCATTTCAGGGACATGGCGAGTTACAGGCTAATGTTTTTTTTTTCTTTTGTGCATTATGAAGGCTTTATAAAACTGTACAGGGTTTGTAGCTTTTTAAACAGCATTCTCCGTCCTACACCAACTACGCACACATTTCCTATCATGTAAGTCTATGAAAGACGATTGAACCAATCAGAGTAGGTGTGGGGCGGGGCTGCACGTGCAACCCCGCCCCAGGTGCAGCCCCGCCTCTATCTGCAGGCTGCAGCCGGGTGCTTCTCAATATAAGTCTATATTAATACATATTTTCCTATTAGCTTGGTAACTGTGAATAAAATCTATTTCACACCTTCCAGAGGGCCAGAACCAGCAGGGCCAGGAGCTGAAGTCCTCCCAATGTGCTCCCAACAATCACCCAGATGGGAATCCGGTAATCTTCCTCCTTCCTAATCTCCAGGATTATCTACACAACCAAACGCTTAAAGTCAAATTTGTGGAAGAATCAGGTTTACAAGCTCAGGCCTCATATGCAAACCTGCATAAATGAATGTTAGAAGATGTGTGTATGATTCAGTTGCACCAGTTATCAAGTAAGAAAAGACATCCATAAGGGGGCAGCACATCACTGAAGTTATTTTGGTTCTCATATTTGGCATATGGTCTTTCCTTCTCATTACACCCGTGCACTTCTCCTTCAAGCACAAGCAAGTGTAATAAAGGAACTCAGATGCATCATTAAATATCCATGAAGTGGTTCATGTACCGTACTCACATGTCTCATAGGTCGTTCCTCGTGGAGGAACATCGGACTTGAGGGGCTCAACTCGACTACAGCCGTCATCACCAGATCTAACCGTTTAAATTTCACCTGAGGAATGAGATGAAGAGTTTTTTTAATCGCATCTCTGAAAAAAAAAAAAAAATGCTCATATTTTAAAGTCCTCTTCGATATTCAATAAGAAATTAGCACAAAAGCTTGCTTTGGGAAAACCGACGTACATAATTAGAGGAAAAATTTATTTTCTAATAACATATGGACTCCTTTAAACAATTTGCTAACAAGTAGATAATGTGGAATGTAAAATAATAATGCTAATAATACCAAACAATAATGTGAACAAATGCCTGATGAGAGAAATTACTATTATTTTACAATAAATTAATTTTAATTTATTATTATTATTATTCATATTTTTAAGTGTAATTTGTGTGTATATATATATATGTAATGCAATAAAATATTATTATATTATTTATTATATATGACAGGGTGGAAAACATTGGATACATAAAACGTTTAACATTTAATAAAAATATAACTGGAAAAAGAAATAAAAACCTGTATACATTTTGGTAAAAATTAGGTAAAGTGGCACATAAAATCATGATGACAGTAAACAAATTCCTTATGTGAAAAATTATTATAACATGTATTATAACAGATACTGTACTGATAAATATAACTGTCATTTATTTTCCTATTAATTTGTTATATACACACACACACACACACACACACACACACACACATACATATCACATAAATACATACACATTATATATATACATATGGGATACTCACAGCTAATAAAGAGTGCAGATTGAGGTGTCCTGTTGCGGTGATGATGACGTCTTCTTGGGGAAACAGGTTGATTCTACACTGAGATAATAACGTGTCGCTGGTGGATGCATTCTGTGAACACAAATAACACAAATATGAATCACATGAAATGCTTTTTGATCACTTGGAAAATGAATGTGCCAGAGAGGAAACTGTAAGTGAATCGTTTCCAATTTGGAACAAATGTTGGTGTTATCTTTAGCCAACAGGAAGTGATTAATCAGGTTGGGTGGTTTGTTTTCATCAAGCTCATCACTGCAGATGGATGCCGTTTGTATATCACAAAACTTCTGAGTTTGGGCGATGAGTAAGGAGTTTACCATGTGTGGGTTGAGTGAGAGATCCTCCTGTGAGGACGAGCCGGCGGTAATGACACGAGGAGCGTTGCAGTGTGAGCCCGCCGTCTGAAACCAACATACAGTGGTTAATGTACATTTGCAGATAATTTTCTCAAACCAACCAAGATATTTTTCTTCAGTAGAACAGTTAATAAGATTTTTAGCTGAAACTCCCTGCTGAAAAAATTTGTAATGGTTAAAATGAGACTTTATTGGTTTTAATGGAAACCGTAATGGACCCCATTGGGTTTCTACTGATAATTAGTCACCTTGTATTGATGGCTTGTTAAAACCAATAAATCTGAATGGAATATGTCCCAAAACACACTACAGAAAACCATTTTTAAATGGTTTTAATGGTTAAAGGTTATGTAATGGTATTGGTTGTGGAAACCATTTGAAGTTTCTGTGCTGGTTTCTATTGTCAGTTTTATTTTTCAGCAGGACTGTGATCCTTGGTGATTCATAAAATGCGAGTCAGCAGCTACCATCACTTTGAGAGGCAAAACGGGCATTGCAGGCAGCACAAAATGAATTCCCGTCGCTCCTGATGATATATTGAGGTTTTATGAAGAGAAACAATCGGTCTGTGCAAGAAACTGAACATTATTTATCATTACTTTAATTCTGGGGAAAACTGATTATTTTTCGTGAACTGATTCTTTCTGACAGTTTGAACTGGTTCAATTCACTACTTTATTTTTGCAATCACTTCAATGCTAAATGTAAAGCAAAAATATTATATTAACGCACCAGATGCAAAATGTGGATGTGTTACGTATCTAAAGCTTATAAAGTGAATAAACTAGTCTTCTTTTCACCTAAACAAAGAGAAACCATAAAAACATTTATTTATCTCCTCCATTCGAGTGTTCGGGTCAAACCTGCGCACATTTCAGGCGTCTGAAAGGGAGTTTTGATTGAGTAACTTGTTGATCTGAGCTGCTTTGAGCCATAAACTGTTTCAAATGCTTCTATTTGGTGAACTGATTCAATCAGTTCACTAAAAAAACAAGTTCAAAAGAATGATTCGTTCATAAATCAGACATCATTGGCGGTTTCCCTAAGGCTCTGGGTAATAATTTTGTAAATAATATTAACCTTCTTGCACAGACTGATCGTTTTGCTTCGTAAGACCTCAATATATCGTCAAAAGCCATGTGTATTAAAAACGGACAGCGGTTGATGCATTATATGAATCACCAATGGCTAAAAATCTTTAGTGCTAAAATCTTCTTTACTGTTCTTCTGAAGAAAAGCAATCTTGGATAACCTGAAGGTAAGTAAATTAGCAGTACGTTTTAAATTTTTGGATGAACTATCCCCTGAAACACACGCCACAAGTCATTCTTGATAACCAAACCGATGAGGATTTACACAAGAGTAGCACTCACTAAAACAATGACTGATTGAATTCAAGCTGTGTCAGCTCAAATAAACTGACCAAACAGATGGCTTGCATTATGAATCAGGCAAAATAACAAACTCTGGAAGCAGTGAAAGCATTCGTTTACAACAGCCATGACACAACGCTCAGTTTTAGATGAACTGTTTCGAAACAAGGTCACAGTTTGAGGCTGAAATTTTATAATGAGCATAATTAATGCAAAAAATGCACCTGAGTAATATCCAAGTCTGAGAGGCGCAGGAGAGCGTTTGCATTTCTGGTCACAGCGAAGACGTTTAATGTGAAGAGAAGCTCAGATACGGGAAACATGCCGAGGTTTTGGATCTGCAAAACAGATAGCTTTAGGAGAAACATCTTGGAAGTCCAAATAAAATATTTATTTTGTTCAGGTGCCCAGCGCATGTGCTCTGATTCATTCTGGAGAATATTATCTCAAAGCTGGTTTGGATGTGAGGAGCCCACCTGATAAGAGAGATTGAAGGGCGGTCCTGTCCCAACGGGGGCGCTCTGGACAAGCTCAGGTTTGATCTCAAAACGGGACGGGCTGGAATCTCTGAAAGAAAGACTCACAGTGTGAATGACTCAATATGAAATAATCCTTTAGCTTGAATCTCACGAAACCTGTCAAGAACACGTCTATGACATATACATTTAACTGAACAGAGATGACATCACTGAATCCAATGATGAACTGCCTTTAACTATCATTTTACATTATTGACACGGTTTTCCTAATGAATGTTGTTCAGTTGCTTTGACGCAATGTATTTTGTTTAAAGCGCTATATAAATAAAGGTGAAAGGTGACATATTTCACCTCAAAAATCAGAGGAAAAAATTATGCAGTTTTTATCCTCATATTGTCTCACTTTGGACTATTCAGATTTATTATTCAGTTTTTATTAATAATTAATATTTTTACATTTTTCTTCTGTTTCCAATTTAATAATAAAAAAAAAAACATTTTTTTAAAATGTATTTCAGTTAAAGTAATTTTTGTGCATTTATATATATATATATATATATATACATACACACACACACACACACACACACACACACACAAACTGAAATAACATTTCTAAAATGTTTTTTTTATTTATAAAAATGGATATATATATATATATATTCATTTTATTTCAAGTAACAAATATTTTTATGCTTTTAATTGTAGTTAACTAATAACACAGGTAAACATATTTATATTTTTTACATTGCAATGAAATAAATAATATAATATAATATAATATAATATAATATAATATAATATAATATAATATAATATAATATAATATAATATAATATAATATAATATAATATAATATAATATAATATAATATAATATAATATAATATAATATACACTTGACTTTTGGACATTTTTTCTGTGAGATACACACTACTGTGTTACCTTGTGAACAGAATATCAGCCTCATATTTCAGATTATGATATATGTCATTGATGTTGTCTTCTGGAGACATTTCTTCACCTTCACTGCAACGAAACAGAAGGATTAATCTAAATATTTAAAAAAATCTATAGCTTTCTTAATCTAACACTATTTTTTTTAAAAATCAATAATAATTTAATCTACATTCGTTTTATACATGAACAAAAAATATATATATCCTCAGACGAGATTCTCATGGGTTCAAAGGTCACGACCTCACCTGGAGACCCTCAGAGTGATCTGGACGTAGTTCAAGAAGACAGATCTGCTGAACTCAAACTCCAGTCGAAAATACACCTGGATCAATCAAACGAAATGTGAACGAAAGACAACGGAGAAGGACGTAAACACAAATAAAGGACGGACTTCTTCTAGTTGTTAATGTTTTCACTGTCGTCTAATCGCCGATACTGTGATTAATGCAAGTGCTGCTTTTTTTTTTGTCAGGCCTTCACTGTGTGGAAAACAGCCCGTTCGGATAGGCATGGACAGTTTTTTAGGCAGTTTTTCCGTTCTATGGCTTCAGTCGATGTCAGGAGGATAACAAACATCTTTTTAACAACCCCGGGCTTCTGTTTTGTCAAAGATTGACGAAAAGTATTTTTCCAAGAAATCAGGCAGCAGCATTTTTTAGACCACATCTTCACAAAATAAAAATTGCCCAAATTAACCAATACATGTCTTTGGAAAGGCTACAATGGAAATAAAATACCATGTTTTTGGGCATGTATCTTAGAAATATCATGCCATATGCATATTGTTATTGAATCAGTGTCAACGGACACCTTCACTAAACCGTGCCAGCAGTGTTTGAGTGATCAGTAATATTCAGACGAGTCAGTTGTTAGAGGTTCACCTGAGCAAAAGACCTCATGAAGGGCGCGCTGATGTTGCAGGTTCGGTAGAGACTCATTTCATCAGAGTTTGGACACTCAATTGCAATGTCTGCAGGTGCCTGAAAAACAAACACATTGTCAATTTCAGACCAATGCATTTCTGCGGAGAAAAGCCCACAAATAAAGATCGTTCCAAGACATTATGGAGTAAATCACTGAATGGACAAAAAGTGATTTAGTCAATGTACTGACTTCAGAAGTTTTATTTGCACCAGTGAACTACAGTCCACATGAACTCGGTTTACAGTTTGGTTCATGAATCTGTCTGATGAAGACAATAACCCTTCAATGTTTAGGAATTTAAATGATTTGAATAGTCAAATATTAAACATGCATCGATCGTTTTGTGTTATGAGCTCCTATTCGTTTGTGATTACGGAGTTTATTTTTTATTTTATTTTCCATTTATTTATCATTAATATAATTTCTTCTCAATAAAATACAGTATTTTATAGCAGTATTTGTTTAACATTTGAATCAATATATTTATCTAAAAAAATTTATATTAAATATTTGTATGACTTTTTCATGAAAATTTGATTTAAAAGTCTCCCATATATCCAGGTTGTTCAAGACCATGGGAACCCTGGAAATTAAATAAAAATGTCTGTTATAATGAGAACAACTTAAAACAAGAAACCTGATTTCAGTTTACATCTTGATTTTTATCTTACCAATTTACATTTTTTTAAATACCGGTGAATTTATATTACTTTTTTAGTCAGTTGTGATTACAGAGATTATTTATAGTCTTTATAATGAATTAAATTAAATTTCAAATTGATAAATTGCATTAAAATGTTCCTTACAGATTCAGACTGTTCTTTAATAAAAATAGCAGTTGTCAAGCAAACATTAAAATAAGAACATGATGTGTTTACACCTTAATTCTTAGCTGTTTTATCTTATTTTATCGCTTGATTTGACTATTTTAAAATCATTTTAACATGTCTCTTAAGGCTGTTTGTGTGGCATATGTGTGAAACTGGACCACAAAGCATATGGGTCAGTTTTCAGAAATTGAGATTTCTGCATCATATGAAAGCTGAATAAATAATATTTCCATTGGTGTAAGGTTTGTTAGGATCAGACAATATTTGTCTAAGATACAACTATTTGAAAATCTGGAATCTGAGGGAGCAAAACAATCTAAATATTGAGAAAATCATCTTTAAAGTTGTCCAAATGAATTCTTAGCAATGCATATTACTAATCAAAAAGTTTTTAGATATTTACTTACAAATTTACAAAATATCTTCATGGAACATGATCTTTACGTAATATCCTAATGATTTTTGGGATAAAAGAAAAATCGATAATTTTGACCCATACAAGGTTTTTTTATTTTATTTATTTATTTATTTTTGGCTATTGCAAAAAATATACATAAGCAACTTGAGACTTAAGGATTTGTGGTCCAGGGTCACTTATGTGTTGCTCAGTCACTAATCAGGTTCCAGTGAGATTAGGATGCTGTCTATGAAGTCACTGAGGAAGTTCATAGTTTCCCTTTCACTCTTGACCTCTTTATCAGCAGCCCCTTCCATCTCACGTCTGAATTCCTTCTTTAATGCCCTAAACCCTCTTAAATACAGTTTAGGCCTGGGCTGAGACTCAGATCAGAAAACAGACCTTCAGCACCAGACTGGAGAGCTGGAGGTTTGGAGAATGTGTGATGTGCAGCATCGTGCCGTAGGCGTTTTCTCCGCGGTTCTCTAAACGCGCCTCCACCAGAACTTTCCTCCGGCTGGCCTCCACCAGACGCTCACCACTCGTCCTCAGATGGACACACGGCGGCCACGAGGAGCGCTCGAGTCGCCCGCAGAACTGCCTGAAAGACACACACATAACAGGGTTTCTGAAGGTTCATCGAGGAACTTGTTTAAGACCTTTTTAAGGAATAAATTGAGGGGAACACAACATGTTCTCAAAATGTAAATGCATAGAGACTAGACAATATTAGTAACACTAATATATAGATTTTCTGTCTTGTTTTCCATTACAGATACAAGATATTCTTAAATCATGATACATTGACAAATTTTCAAGTAAATGCATCTTGATTCAAATATATTTAGACAGTTATACTAGAAAACAAGTAAGAAAATCCATTTCGCAGTGTATGAATTTAAGACTTTATACCCAATTTGAGATGTTTCTAGAGACTTCATTTATGGATTATGACTTTTTAATACCTGGTGAAACCCTGCTTAAGGACTGTGGTGTTTCAGTGTGTGAGAAACAGCTATGATGTGCGTTTGAGGACATACCTGAGATCTAATAGGTCAGAGCTGCTCTGCAGGACGAGGTTGGGAACGCACTGATCGTCATTATCACAACCGTTCCAGAATGGTAGCTGGAGAGAGAGAAATGTCATTTGGAAGGATGCAAGACAAAAGTGTTATCAGTCTGTGTGTGTGTGTCTGACCTCTGACTGCAGACTGGTGGGCCAGCTGTCGTCCAGCACTGACCCTTCATCTGCGTTCTGCAGGCCTACGTTAACACTGAAGATCAGGGGTCGTGTGTAATCTGTCACTTCCTGTGTAAACAGACAGTAAGATACCATATTAACACTGCAAAGATGATTTTTGTTTTCCAGTACAAATATCTAAATATTCCTAAATCAAGATATTTAATAAAATATCTAAATAATGCCAAAATATCTACTTTTAAAACCACATTGGGAGATATTTTTCTTGTTTTGTGCATACAGTAAATGCACTTAATATTTTAATTTCTTTTTTTTAAGACTCAATATTTTAAGGAAGTAAAAAATGTCACTTGATTTAAGAATATTGGATATTTTTGCTGTAAAATAAGACAAAAATATGGAGTATTTACATTTTTTGCATATTGCACAAGCATTACTATTCCTGAAAACGAACTGTTATTTATAAATATTAACACATGTTATTATCAAATATTAAATAACTACTAGTGGGGTAGAAACTGTGAAATTTTAGATGTAAATGTGAACCAGATATGACAGGAGTGGACATTTCTAAATAGAGAGTTTTTTATTGCATATTATTACATAGTCCTCTGGAATATTTGAATCTGATTGGTTAATTGCAGTTGTTCAACAACAACAACATTTTATTTAAAATATAAATCTTTTGTAACATTATCAATGTCTTTACTGGCACTTCTAAATTTAAAGTCCATGTGAAGCAGAAGTCGCTGCTGACTTTTTTTCAGTATGATGACATACTTTCAACTGAAACAGAATATTAAGTAGAGGGCGGGGTTTAATTTTTCAGCTCCTCCTCTAATCTTTCACTCATAGCATACTAACAGTTGAAGGGGCGTGGTTAAGTAAAATCTGCCAAAGCCGTCAAACTGATATCATCAGCGCAGGAAGCGGAAGCAAATGATCAGAATTTGTTCAAAGATTACCAAGACAAACCATTTTTTTCAGAGGATTAACTTGCGCGGATTAATTGTTCACTTTAAGACTAACAATGTGCACTAACAAAATCAATATTGTACATTTTGATTTCATGGGGACTTTAATGCATCCTTGCTGAAAAACGAATTTCTTACAAACATTAAAAATTTAAATAAAAAAGCAAGCACAGTAGCTTGCTACTGCCAATGCAAATGGCGATAAGGTGCCATGAGTATTTAAGATATACTGCTGCTGCACAAACAGCATATAAAAACCCATAGCAGATCAATACAGGTGGAGCTGGGGAAGGTGGAGGGTTTCAGAGAAACGCACTGTATGAATCTCAAGTGAATGCTATAAATGCAAAGCAGTAAGCTCATTGGCTGCATATGCGGCATGAGCCAATCAGCTTGTGCCAAGTCGTTTAACTCTCTGAATATCATCAGTTACATTAACAACCCATTTCTAGTAGATTCATTAATAAAGAGCTGAAATGGATAAAAGTGACTGCAGTGTGAATACTTGTGCAGAAAGTGGCTCACATGAACATGGAAATACACTTTCTGGCAGTAATCTGAGTCCGTCCGCAGGGTGACGTCTCGGGGCTGTGGCTCTTCAGTGCTGTCCAACACGGCTCTGGGGAAATAGCCATTCTCCTCGAAACCAAAGCTGTACCTCAGCGCTGAACAGAAAAACATCATCTCAATGTCAACAATAGCAACATCTCTGTTCATGCACCCGTTTCCAAATATAAAGTTACTTTACAAGAGTAATGCACCTTACATTCTTAAAAATAAAGCTTCCAAAGCTGTTTTTTTTTTCACAGCAGTGCTGAAGAGCCATTTTTCTTCCACAAAGAACCGTTCAGTCAAAGGTTCTTTAAAGAACTTTCTCTTTCCTACCTTTGGTTCTTCAGATGTTAAAGGTTCTTTATGGAACCATTTAGACAAAATACATTGTGAAGCACCTTTATTTTGTTGGGAATGTAGAAAACAAATCCAAATTTAAGCCATTTTAGGCCACTTTTGGGTATTCAGATTTGGATATTTTTAAACGACTCTGCTAAGCATCTCCTTTTGTGTCCTTCTGAAGAAAACCGAACAATAAATGACAGACTTTAAATTTTTGCAGAAACTATAGCCAGCATTTGATAAAAAGGTGAATGCTATCTGTCTGTTTGTGACTCTCAGACACATTTATGTTCTGTCCTGATCTGATAAGTTCCAGATGGGAAATGTAGGGGATGCCTGACACAGTTTTATGATGGTTTCCAAGGACTCCTCTCGCTCTAAATGCAGGGATTAAAGTGTTTTCTCTTTGGCTGGAGGCTTTATGCATTAGGAAAAACTGTTCTGATATATTTAAAGAGTGACCTTTCGAGCAAACATCTGAAAGACATTACTCACAGACACAGGACCCTGGAAAATACAACGAGTGTGCATTTATCATTCAGCCATCTGATTGGTCCAGTTAGAGTCCAGTTACATACCGACTGTTTTTGGATCTGTGATCGGTGTCCGCTGCGTGATGTCCAGGCAAACGGTGGCCAACATACACGACACCTCTCGACCTCCTCGGATGCAGTCTTTATTAAAAACATTGATTTTTGAAGGCTCAAAATGAATGCTGATCCCCACGCGGACGACACTGCGAGACCTGTTTGAAAACACATGAAGTTATAATACTGCCTCAGGAGAATTCAGGAGATATCAATTATGTATTGTTTTTATTTCTCCTAAAATCCCAAATGAGAAATACAAGCTAATAGAGATGAAACAATGTTAACACAAATTAAAAATATAGAGCTGTTGATCTTTTGATAATCGGGTTCATGCTGAGATTACAATGGTCTTTTTTGGAAGCAAGAGACTTTTATTTTTGTTTGTTTATCTCCATTTAATCTTACTGCTGTCTATGAGAAACAAATTTATTTCAGCTAGTTGCCATACTGACATTTCTCATTTTCATTTATTTAACTTGATGTAATAAAATAATGACTGAAATAACAATTAAATAAATCTATATAGACATACCTTTACTAAATTACTAAAACTTGAAAATGAAAAAATAAAAATAAATAATAATAAAAATAATTATATATATATATATATATATATATATATATATATATATATATATATATATATATATATATATATATATATATATATATATATATATAATCTAATTCAAAATATCAATAAAACCTAGAATTAATATACCAATGGTACAAAAATAATGCTGCTTAATACATTCACGTCTATTTACTGTGCATTTGAATGTTTGTGGAATTATAGTGTATTATAATAATGCTTTGTACAGTATTTTTATTTTCACAGGTGATTTTATTTCAAGCCGCCAGTGTTATTTTAGTATCTTTGAGATTAAAAATTTAAATTAAAAATTAAATTAAATCTATGCATTTAGCAGGCGCTTTTATCCAAAGCGACTTACAGTGCATTCAGGCTATCAATTTTTACCTAGCATGTGTTCCCGGAGAATCGAACCCCCAACCTTGCGCTATGCTCTACCAATTGAGCTACAGGAACACTATGAATATGAATATTATTATTATATTAATTATGAATTCCATTAATGATTTAGTTGTATTTTTTAATTTTTTGTTTTTTGTTTTGATTTTAGTTAAAGTTTAAAGGAACACTCCGACTTTTTGGGACTTTAGCTTATTCACAGTATCCCCCAGAGTTAGATAAGTCCATCCATACCTTTTTCATTTCTGTGCGTTCTGTAAGTGTTATTTGATGCACCCACCGCTAGCCTAGCCTAGCACAAAGACTGGATGTAAATGGATACTGGTAGCATAATAATCCCAATAAGTGACAAAATAATGCAAACATTTTCCTATTTACATGTTGTGATCTGTATAGTCACAGCGTGTACAAATAACAAGGCTATATGAGACAGAGAGCATTTTTAATCGTATAAATACTGGGAACTATATTCTCACTAGGCGTAGGAGCACAGCTAACATTACTTGGGCGGAGTGGCTACTTGGGCGGAGTGATTAGCGCAGCACCCGAGACGCGCCGTGGTGAGGAGAAGAGAGTTCGCTCAGAGTTGGAGTAATAGAGTCAGCAATTACTAGATAGTAAATTTATAGTTTAAAATCATGGGTGTTTGCTGTATTGTAAAGAGCTGTGACAATAAACAGGGGAGACCAGGTATTACTATGATGTTTCATAGAATTCCAACCAAAAACGCTGATCTGATGAATCGATGGCTACTTGTTCTGGGTATAGATCCAAACACACCTGTAAACACCATCACAAAGTATTTCGTTTTGCTCTGAACATTTTACTGTACAGTAGACGACTATTTTGAAAAAATGCAAGTTGCCACACGGACCATGAAACATGTGCTAAAGGATACAGCCATCCCATCGATAATAAAGACAGGACAAATTGGATCACCTGTTGCTGCGGTAAGTGTTCCGTTATGTTTTGAGATGACTAATATTAGCCATACTGTAACAGTGCCATGTTCGGCATCTTGTCTTACAGCTTCCAAAGTTTGAAACTCCTCGTCTGTGTATTCTGGCTCAAAACTAAATGGTTCTGGATCTTGGTTTGATACACAGTAAAATTCCTCTGAGTCTGAAAATTCTTCAAAGTCAGCCATGATCACGAGTCACATCTAGCTAGTTAGTCACGTTTGTTTTGTTTACGGAACCATCAACAGGGCGTCTCGGGTGCTGCGCTAATCACTCCGCCCAAGTAGCCACTCCGCCCAAGTAACGTTAGCTGTGCTCCTACGACTAGTGAGAATATAGTTCCCAGTATTTATACGATTAAAAATTGTCTCTGTCTCATATAGCCTTGTTATTTGTACACGCTGTGACTATACAGATCACAACATGTAAATAGGAAAATGTTTGCATTATTTTGTCACTTATTGGGATTACTATGCTACCATTATCCATTTACATCCAGTCTTTGTGCTAAGCTAGGCTAGCGGTGGGTGCGTCAAATAACACTTACAGAACGCACAGAAACGAAAAAGGTATGTATGGACTTATCTAACTCTGGGGGATACTGTGAATAAGCTAAAGTCCCAAAAAGTCGGAGTGTTCCTTTAAGTAATTTAGTAGCTTTGGCAACTAGCTATATATATATATATATATATATATATATATATATATATATATATATATATATATATATATAGATATTATGATTTTAGTTTTAGTTAGCTATAATAACCCCATAAGACACAGCTCTGGAAACGGGTGCTGGGTTAAGCTATCGGTTCGTAAGTATGACTATTAACTTAACCTGTACACAAACTTTTAACTCACCAAAGCAGAACTGCGGCACCTAAAGCGCCCACAGACAGATCTATGAGCTCATCTCCATTCACATCCATCATCCCATGCACACTGCGGCCAAAATAACGCAGACCTGGAGAGATGTCACGTGCGGCTATTCTCTGAGATGAGTGACAAGAATCAAAAAATAAAGTTCAAAAGGTCATACCTGTTGTTATATTCTGTATTTTGGCTTGACTAATGCCGTTTAATCATGTTTATTAAATATCAGTTACTCCCAGTTGAGTCGTACCTGTTTGTATTTGGGTTGGATGCTGTTTTGTTGGCCGTAGAAGAGATAGATGGCTCCCTTGTGATTGTCCTCCAGTGGTGCACCAACTACCAGCTCACTGAAGCCGTCGCCATTCAAGTCCGGAAGAGTGGACAAGGCTGCGCCAAACCGAGAATCATGGGTCTTTTCTGATGGTCCAAGAGTCCCATCTGGTATAAAAAAGCCCTGTGCAAAAAAACAGAGAAAGAAAGACAAGAAAATATTTAGAAGCAAATACTAGTATACTAACCTTAAGCATGCAACAATGTTGTTGACCACAAGGCATCCAAACTATCTCAGACGTTTGTGTGAGGTTCATATGTTTGTTAAAATACTCAGTTGATCCATTATAATCAGTAATGCAGTCTACACAATAAAAATATATAGAATTCAGCAAGATTTGCGTAAACAAGCAGTTTATAATGAAAACACTTAATTACACAGTGTCTTTCTGTAAACAAGTACTCTTTAAGAAAGCATGATGCTGTTGTGTTTAGGATGCTGTCACCTGTGAGCTGATGGTGTAGATGTAAACTCTGCCTTTCTCCCACCCTTTGTAGAAGTACATGGGAGCTCCAACAAGTAAAAGATCCGTCAATCCATCATCATCCAGATCGATGGGTGCCAGCTCACTTCCATAATACGATCCGATCTACAATTCACCAAAAATCGGTCTGTGAGCATTTGACATGCACATACGTTTGGACATAGTCTAGGTATCTGTTTTGGGTAGTTTTTAAATTGTATTAACAGGACTGCCAACTTTTGAATTCAACTTGGAGTGAGAATCCTAAATGGGGTAGTTTGGGAGGGAATTTTGTTATCTGGGATATATCCACTAAATTAAACTAATTAAATCAGATAAATATTTTTTTCAAATTTTTTTGCATAAATCTATTAATCAACCTCAGTCCTGATCAAAACTACCAAATGTTTAAAAAAAATCCAAGATTTTAACTCTTTAATTACCAAGTTCATAAATGATGTCACTGATTTGGGGGAAAAACACACAAAATTACATATTTTCAATTTAAAAAGTGATTGTGGACTGGATATTTTTTTTACCTTTTATTACAGTCTTGGGCATGTCAAAGATTAGTAACAAGATGGGCTTTGATGCATTGTTAGTTTTTGTGCAGCATCAGATTTAAATTTTTTCTCCCTAATTTGTTGTTGGTGGCTGTTTTTGCCCCATTGACTTCCAATATAACGACATTTTTTGATTGCAAAGCCATGACACCATATAATCATGCATTCTTGATTGTTTGTGGTTTTCCCTTTTGGGAAGAGGTAAAATTAGTTATTTTTACAGTTGATCACTAGGTGGGACCATTAACCCTTTAGATAGGCCTGTGCAAAAAAAGGCTTAGTTTCTGGCTTGTATATGGAGTTATATGGAGTATAACAGCAAATTATAGTGTTTGTGTGTGTGTGAGATTCTTGATTGTTGGTGGTTTTCCCTGTTGGGAAGAGGTAACATTTGTTATTTTTTACAGTTGATCACTAGGTGGGACCGTTTACCCTTTAGATAAGCCTGTGCAAAAAAAGGCTTAGTTTCTGGCTTGTATATGGAGTTATAAAAACAGATAACTCTAAATTGATTAGGTTAAAAAATAACTAAAAAATATGTAAATGCATTAAGAACATGATTACACAATAAAAAACAAAAACAAAACAGAGTTATCTGTTTTTGAAAATAAACTCTTATTGTAAGGGTGGTTACCCTACAGTTGTTCAGGCTGTAGGAAAGGCGAATGACCAAATAAACATTATTAGCATGATGGTATAAAACTATACATTTCTAGTAAATTAACCCCCACTGCCACTTACACCAACAACAGAAAAAAGCACAGTTAGAATTGCAAAATATGTGGGAGGGCGTTGCTATTGAGTGACTATATTGTATTGCAATAGGTTACAAACTTTTTTTTATCGCTTCCTTGACTATGTGGCTAAAAACAAAATGTGAGACATTCAAACTGACCAATCAGCAGATTACAGCTTCAGCCACTGGTCAAAAGGTGTGACCATTAGCACACCCAGATGTATACACATGTTGGCCTACAGGCCTTGATCGATATCATCACCTCTGTGCCTTCAGGAATGCCAAATGGCCCTTTGGTTACTCAAGATAAGTTTGGACAGGAAAACTGAAGTCTTTGATTATTTTTGACCCTTATTGTGACAACTGGTCACTGGTGTTCCTCAAGGATCAGTTCTTGGACCTCTCCTCTTCTCCATATGCACTACATCACTGCGTCTCATCATACAGGCACATGGCTTCTCTTACCATTGCTATGCTGATGACACACAGATCCAATTGCAGGGCATTTTATTATGCACATAAATATGAAATAGTATACTAAGCCTGTAATAAATTTATTTGAAATACATTTAAGTATATCTATTTTTCACTAGGGTATATGAAGACCATGCATTTTACTGTCAGATGGAAAATAAACATTACAACATTCTAGTTTTAAACTATAGCCTGAATAGATGGAAGATATGATGTGCGGCAGGTTCTTCTGAACTTGCATTTCAACCCTGAAAGTTCCTGCCCGTTTTACAAACACAAGAAAACAGGAGACAAACTTTATCACATTCCCGTCTAAGTGCTTTCCTGAGGGCTCATACACATGGTCTGGTGCATAACAGGTTGATGGCTAAATGAATGTTGTGGTCGGCGACTGGCAGCATTTGAAACAGTAAGCGTTTAATGTGTGCATTCACTGCAGGGCATGCATACACACACACATGCAGATGAGATGCACATGGGCTACAGAGACGCCTGCCCATCTGGAGCGGGTGACTGAGTCTAGACCTTCACACGCTGTCTCCTGTCCGCACACATGGTCTGCATTAATCTACTGATGTGCCTCTCCAATCAAACACGCCACCGTTTGAGAGAGAGGAGGTATGATGGAAAAATGCAGACAGATGGATTAAGGAAGCAGTCAGGATAAATATTCACCATTTAGGCCAAGTGCACACTACTAAACTCAGTAAACAGCTGCAGTACTTTTACATGCACTATTTCATGCAGATTAGCTCTATTTTAGATTATTGACAAGACGGCACTATTTCCATGGATTAATTGACTAGGGAAAGCAGGACGTGAATGCAATGTTGTTTAAAAGATTGTGGACGTTTTGTTCTGATAATGGCAGGGGTAATTTATCAAAAGATGGAGAAGAACATTATAATAAGGCTGTTTTTTCACTGACACATGGGCTTTTTCATTTTTGCAATTTCATGGTTTTCTGTGGGTCATTGCCAAGGCATAGGTGTAGAAAGTCTTAAATGTCTTAAAGTCTTAAATTGTCATGGCATTAAATGGTATATGAAATGCGAAAATTTAAATCTATAAATATCTAAGCATGGTCTGTATGCCAAAAAATCTTACAACAAGAATCATTAGATGACATTAAAAGACTCTATTTAAGGATCATTTAAAATATAATACAATTAAGTATAAATTTAGAATGTAGTATTATAGCAGTAAGATTAATACATTGTGAAATTTTATATATACAGAAGTTATTAGAAACATTGAAGTTGACACTTTATTTGCACTCTCTCTCTCTTTATTTTTATTCATGTCATTATATGTCAATATTTTAGATTTTTGCACTTGACAATGACTAAATTACTGAGGAGGAAAATCACTTTTTTTGCTGTTGCCAATTTACCCTAGTGTCTGTAAGTACCCTTTCAAGTATGCAAGTGTAGTGTGTTCTTGGCTTTACCTGCTGTCCGTACAGTGAGTACAGTATGGTAAGGTTGCCGCTGTTGGTCAGTGTAAAGATGACAACTTTCCCTGTGTGGTTAAATCGAGGAGCTCCAGCGACATACAGCTGACCGTGTTGAGCCGAGACGACTGATGACACCATGTACCCTACAAACAAGTGTCAATTTTACACATTATACACACAGTAAATATGATAAACATTGCCAACTGGCTTAGAGAAAATACACAATTCAAAAAAAGCATTAATAAAATGAAAACTCATATGTATTTTCTTCCTAGTTTGGTGCTGATTATTTAAGTAGCCTTAAATGTCTTAAAATTAGTCCATGCTACAAATGTAAGACCTTTGATAGCTTGCATGGGGAACAGATTGAAATTCACTTAAACATGTTTTTTTTCCATACCTTATGATTCCTTTCTTTCAAACTTGGCAGGTCATTTTTGATTGCAATGCATGCAAAAACCGATGCCGTTTAGTGTCATCGACATCCAATCTTAATTTGGTGAGTTTTACTATGTGCATGCATAAATTAAACTGGTAATGAATAGAGTGAACATTCTTAACCATTTCTTTTATGTTCTACAGAAGAAAGCCAGTCGTTTTTGAACTTGAGGGTGAGTATACATTCTTTTTTTGTCAGTCATGGAATCAGATCCGCATTTGGTACTGACCAAAAACGTTTCTTACCCAGATATGCTCCATGGTTCTTCAGTTCCTCTGGGAACTCTTTCATGTACGAGGACTTGGGTGGGATGACTTTACCATGACGGGTCTCTTTCAGAACAGCTCCGTTCCAGTCATATGCACCAACGGCACCAACCAGAATACCATCCTTTAAGAAAATGGTTTGCATCTTCAGTTATTTACATTTACTTTTAACATAAACCACTGCACTTTTATGAAAGGGAAATGCATGTGCAGTCATAAGTGAAAGAGAGAAAGACAAGAGTGTTGAATCAGAGATCTGGGTTCGTTACCTTCAGTGAGAACTCAGTGAGTGTTATGGGATGATTATGACTAATGGCCTGGCAGTGACTTCAGCGGTATAGAGAATGCAAACAGAGAGATGTGCCAAACCTCTCCGGCACCGATCCTAGAGCTCCTGCCAAAACTCTGCACTGCATTAACATCTGGGACTTTAGGATTCAAATCCATAGAGAAATTGCCCATTCCCAACCAATACCACCACTACACTCAAATACGCTTGGTCATACTGCAGTCCTACTCCAGTTCTGATTCCCAGTCAGACTGAATGTTCAGTACTAATCAACTAAATGAATGACCCAAGCACAACTCCAACGCCACAATGCTAGAAAGCTGCAAGAAGTTAAAGGAATTGCAAGCAGTTGCTAAAGTGTTGGTTTCTACGCTGTTGCATTGTGTTATTTTAGTATAATTTATGTAATATAATAGCATTTATTTATATTTTAAATTAGCTTTTAATGTTTCCAGTTTTCTTTTAATTTGTAGTAATTTTAAGTGCTATGTCAATTTGATTAATTTTGTTTTAATAGTTTTTTAGCTTTAACTTTATTACAGTATTAATTCATATATTAAACTAGCTTTAATTTTTATATTTTCAATTTTCTTTTTAATTTAAAGGTTTTGAAATAATTTGAAGGTTATTTGTCTATTTAATTAGTTTTTTAAATATTTCTATTTAGCTTACATTTGTTTTTATTTACATTTTAGGTTTAGGAATTTCAGTTTGTGGCCAATGCAACATTTCTTTCTGATAATTACATTTTATTTTATTTCAGCTTTATTTATTTCTTTATTTACTGATTTTTTTTTGTAACAATAGCAATTCTTGTGTTCTGACAAAGTTTTAACATTGTTTCTATACCATTACTCAAGTGTTTTCGGCGACTGCTTGAAGTAGTTTTTAGTGTGTTGCTATTTGGTTGCTTCCTTGCCCAAGTCACATTTTCCCGTTTACGTAGATTTTTTTCCACAGTTTTTTAGTCATTAAATATTTAAATTCTCCAAAAATGCATCATACTTCAAATATAAATTTTATATCAGCCAGGTTTTGAACATTTTTTTTTTTTAAAGTTGCCATATACAATGGTTGTTTCAGTGTCCAAGCATGTAGGAAACCATGAAAGTCTTAGAAAGTAATATTAACCAAAGAAAAAAAAACTATTCTAAAAATGTATTAGATATTCTCGAAGGAAACTCTGGCTTGAAATTGCCACTTTGCTCCTGCTGTTTGGACTATAAACTGAACAGCTTCTTAGTGACAATTGGCTTAGCAAACTGCACTAATAATATACTACACAAATCATATTCTCCAAGAGGAAGACTCAGGCAATTTGCAGTTTAATGCACAGGAGAGATATCTCCCATACAAATGGTGGTCATGTCAGGGATCTGGACCATCCTTTGTGATTAAGCGGACAGAAAAGTCTCTGCGAGTGAGAGCAGCAGTCATCTGTGAGTCTGACTGAAGATCTAAAACTTGCTGCATGCGTTCACTGCCAGATTTCCTCATGCAATGTCGACGTGGACACTTTGACAGAGGTCCATGGCACATTTGCACAATAAACTCTCTCCAACACACTCTGTGTGTTGTTCCATTCGCTTTTTATTAGCAGTGCTTGCAAACCCCTGAACAAACCCTTAAGCCAGAGTATTAAACTTCAGTATGCAACTTTTTGCTAAATAAAATAAATAAATAATGCCTCAAATTGTGTGGATTATTGAGGAAAACACTAGCAACCACCCAGAACACCTAGCAACCATTTGGAAATGGTGCAATGATGCAAAGTCAGAAATAGCATAATTTTGAATTTCTAGCAAAAACTATTCATGTCTTTACAAATTGGCAATGGTTTCAATAGTTAAATGTAGTTAGGTAACATTTTACCATTTAAAATCTAATGTTATTGTGGCTATGCATTCTGTCTTTGCTCTTTAATATTTTGCAGGCGCATAAAGAGGATAATTAATGTAGTGACTATGTTTTATTGTCATTAACATGAACACGAACATGGATTCATGTAAGCATTAACTAATAATTTCTGAAACCAATTTGGGAGTAGCAAATATAAATTAAAAATGAATATAAATGTAGCACAATTATGCTGCCTCGGAAGATTGTTCTTTGATCAAAAATCTTGAGTTGCAATGCTTTGTGGCAGAATCCCAGAATGCATTGCAGGCTCAGAGATGCAGACAATGTGAGGTAAATGTTAACTCTAAATTAACTGAATATTTGTGTTTTCTTTGGATTTCAATGCTTGCTGAAGAACCAAGTTGTGTGCTAATGTCAAACTCTATTGGAATCAATTGTAATTGTTATTTGCATGACACACTAGGCCTTTTGAGTGATCCATTTTGAGAATTTATTTCATTTTCGTTTTTGATTCTATTCAGTTTCATCCATTTCACCATTTGACAGCAAGGTTTTGGAACAGAGTTTTCAAGGCCTGGTAGCTCTTTATAAAAAAAAAAAGCAGTGAAATCTAGTATGCCATGTCCATGTCAGTGGCCCAAGCTAATAAACCAACTTCCAAACGTTTTATTTCCATCTGATTAGGTTTTATTTACTGCAGTCTTGATAGACGCCGAACTCTCAACTCTCGAAAAGTAATTCCTTTAAAAACATTTGCAGCCACAAGCAAATGAGGCCTTTACAAACACAGTCACATGTACAAGTTTGCACATAAAACACAA
Source organism: Carassius carassius (assembly GCF_963082965.1). Lineage (NCBI taxonomy): Eukaryota > Metazoa > Chordata > Actinopteri > Cypriniformes > Cyprinidae > Carassius > Carassius carassius. Next base: position 2,087,518 of record NC_081797.1, read on the forward strand.
GGGCACGTGTGTGAGAGTGTTTGTGTGAGGATTCCTCGCTCAAGGAGCCTAATTCAACAAAACCATATGTGCTCCCTGGACCTCATTCCCTGAGAGAAGTCAAGAATGAAAAAAATACAAAAAAATAAACTTTCCAAGACGTTATCTCCCATCTCGAATTGCCACTGTCAAAAACGGTTCCTGGAATCCAACAGTGAAGGTTATGAAAAAAATCTTTATTTTTCTTTGGGTAAGTTGTCCTTCATCTAACACAAAAGGAGCCCCAGACCTTCAAACCCCTCTCCTGCATGGGATTACTCAAACTGAGAGGGAAAGAGTGAAAAATAGTCTTCCCTTTAGAAGAAGGTCTACAGTCAACTGTTTTCACGCCGCTCACAGCATGTTTCTATTTTAATTGAAAGAGTGGTGTTTGATGCTTCTGTCAGGCCCTAAAATGACGTGTCTCAGGTTTGTTTTCCCATGGGCACTGAGCGGTAAATGAATTATTCCATTTTTTTAAAACTTATTCTGTAGTTTCTGCTCCAGGCTAATGGAAGAGCGTCAAACTCAGTCACAGATTGCAAAGAGCAAAATAACACCATTTCGTGCACCTCGCTGAGGACGTAATATAATTCCACGCACATTAGCGCTGTTGTCAATATTTATATTTCTTCTGTTTGGAACGGATGAAGACGCACTCACCTCTACGATGTGTGAGGAGAATCCAGCTTGAGACATCTGCAGACCAAAAGCCGTACCGTTCTGGCTGGTGCCTGCATATAAGAAAAAAATACTAAGAAAACTAGACTGTGTGTGTTTGTGTGTGTGATAAGGTTTAAATATGAGATTCTGATTATGTTTAACATGTTTTCATTGAGCTCTACCCTCCAAGCTGAAGATCTTCTCTCCCAGAGCATCGACGATATCCTTGAGGGCAGACTCATCAGTGACGCTGAAGAAGTGCTCCTCAGGATCGGTGGCGATGAACTTGATTTCCCTCAGAAAAGCTTCAGGATTGATGCCTCGCCGATTATAATAGCCGAGAACCTGGAACGGAATTGTAATATCTGAACTATGCTCACCTGTTCAACCTGTGAACACAACTCAAGTATCTGAGTCACACGAAGAGTAAACCTGAAGAACACATCTGGAGGATTCTACTGGAAAGAGCATTAACTCACCGCAATACCATACAAGGTGATATTATCCTTCTCGCTTTCCTCCACTACTTTCCGTAGGTTTGGACTGTCGTGTGATTCTCCATCAGTGATGACAATCATGACTTTTTTGGCGTCTGGGCGACCTCCGTGTTTGAATGCTTGTGTTCTGTTATAAATACATATACAGAGACGTGCTGGGTAGGTTACTTACAAATTGTAATCTATTACTGATATCAAAATGACACGACAAATTTGAAGTAGCTGAGTAAACCATTATGTATTTTAGGTAATATAATCAAACTACTTTTAGATTACTTTTGACCCATCTCATTTTTCACATTGATTTAAATAGGATAATCTTGTACTGCACTGATATAAAAACACAAAAAATAAACTATATTTCAGTCATTGTTAGTAAAAACACAAAGTGCATTAAACGGTTTCCAAAACTGGTGTTTGCGAGTTTCACGAAAAGCGAATAAATAATTAAATCATAAAAATGTAACAATGTAACATAACTGTCTCTAAAAAGATTCTAGATTTTATTTGTTAACCTGAATGTCACGTGACAATTAACCATGCATCAGAGAACCTTGAACATGCAAATGTTTTACTGAATTATGAGCTAATTATTTTAAATCTCAGAGGGGCATCAAGTTATTAGGTGAAAGAGGTTCAGCTGACAAAAAAAAAAAAAAGGTTGGCAATAAGAACTAACAAAAATGTGCAATTTTAAAATCTAATATAATCACATCTAATTTTTTGAGTCTGATTATGTAACCCAGATTACATTAACCAGCACTGAGCATCACACATCGGTTAAACTCCAGTTGAGTTTTGATAATTAAATTCATGCATACAACAAGATTCAATTTTTAAATGAAATTGTCTTTTTAACATGATTTGTGTCTCTTATGAGTTTATCCAAAATTACTCCACATTTTAGTGTGATTTACGCAATTGCAAAAATCACAAAAATCAATCTTGATTTCGTGACAACTTATTACTGCCAGAATAAACATATAAAAAAAGGCAACTGTGATGTTTTATCTCTCAGTTATGACTTTCTTCTTACAGTTGTGAGTTTATGTCTCACAATTCTCAGAATTAAGAGTTTACATCTTGCAGTGTAGAGTTATCAGAATGTGCTTGGGTCAGATGTCTAAATATTTTTGAAGAAAAACAGAATTGTGTGATGTAAAGTCACAAGTACCATTACTTTTTACATTTTTTCATTCTGTGGCAAAAAAAGTGAAATGTACTGTAAACTGAGGTTGAGTCTAGATGTAAATTCACAGTTGAGAGTTTATATCTTGCAATCGTGAGATGTGAACTTGCAATTCCGGTGGAAAACAATTATGCGATAAAGTCGCAGTGATCTCTTTTTTAAATACTTACATTTTCATTCCATGGTGTAAATAAGCTTCCATATATTCCATTGTAAATAATGATGCACATTAACTGTAAGTTAGTGAATAGCAGACAAACACAAACACGCCACTGTACCGAGCCGCACTGATTGCGAGAGCCGTGCGTGTTTCCTCGCCGCCTCGCTGGTCGATATTCTTAGCTGCCGCTACAACCTCCTCAACCGTACGGAAATCATCCAGCCGAAACTCGTTCACCACTCTCTCGCCGTACTGGACCACCCCAACCTGGACAACAGCACACAACACCTTCTATATGCTTTTACATTTCATATTCTTATCAAATTCTGTTGTTCAACTCAGTAACTGTCATGCATCAAACCAAAAAATACAATAGCTTTAGTTAGTTTGCACTGTTTGATGAGTTCCTGAGCTTTAGGAGTACAGTGGGAAGTGCTGTTATTGTACAATCCAAACGGTGCATAAATCAAAGTCAGAACAGTCCAAAACTGATTTTCCAGGTCGTAATTCAGACGCACCTGGATCTGTCCTGGACCGACGTAAAACTTCTGCAGAACATTAATCAGGAAATCTTGAACCTCATACCAGGGGTAGATGGAGTTGGATCCATCTAACACAATCACTATGTCCATGTAGGTCTCGCATCCTGTGGAGAAACGGCTGCTGTCAATATGCATGTGATCTGCGATGCATAATGAGAAGATTATTGATCAGTGAAGAGTTCGGCTTTACTCTGGAAGGCTGGAGCGATGCTGTGTGTGAAGTGGAAGCTGCTGTTGACTCTTGAACAGATGCCTGTGCTGTAGTAGGAGCTTCCACACTCGTACGACCACAGCGGCCCACACGCCTAAAACACAGTCAGCATGAAACACATTCTGGAGCCATTTTACTCCCGCACTTTGTTAAAAAATTATGAATTTTTAGCATATTACCACAAAGCTGTTGTCTTTTGGGTTGGAGGCGAGAGTCATTCCCAACCTCATTTTCTCTTTGCGCTCAAACACGTTGTTCAGGGATACCTTTTCTTAAAAACAGCCAAACGGTAAGAGAAAATTGAGAGAAAAATTACAAAATGTTTTAAGCAAAAATGTGTCACTGGATGCAAAATTCACTTTTACGTGTTGTTTGAACTGAAATGTGTGTTGGCAGTGTTTGCACACATCCACAATATAATGATAATGTGAAATCCACTCAGTGGTTTTTATTTAATCCCTGTAAAATATATCCTCTTTGTCAAATCAAGCCGTTCTCAGATTCTTGGCTGTGTGATGTCACACAGACCCTGGCCCCTCCCACGATTGTTGATTGACACTAGTGTTTTACTTTAGCTCCGCCCTGAGTGAGCTGTGAACAGTCTGTCATTGTTTCACCACCAGAGCAGATGTAGACAAGAATGACTCCTAAGCGATTGAAGTGTTTTATTTTTGGATGTAATAATGAACACAGCAGTCGTCATTTACTCTCTACATCACTGAAGTCACTGAAGACACAGGAATACATTTGTTTTTGAAGGGGATGAATTTATGTTTGCACGAATCATTTGTTTTCTAGCTTCACCTGCAGAAGAAGTGAGTATAAGGTTCTTTTATGAATCTTTGCAAATTGCCTTTCCTAATAATGTGCAAGTTAGTGGCTAAAGTAAACAGAACTGCTTGTCACTCCATGGAAGAGAGGGGCGGGGTCAGCAGAGCTCATTAGCTTTTAAAGAAACATGCACTAAAATGGGTTGCTGTCTGCAGAGCGTATTTTGACAGGGTAAAAATGGTGTTGTTTTACGCTACCATTGAGAAATTTTAACCAAACTATGTTATAGACTTTTCATTACGACCCTAAAGAGTCATATCAACTTGTGGAAAATTGGCATCCGATGACCCCTTTAAGTCTAAATTTTTCAGCTTTCCATGTTTTCACTGATAGGAGGTAATATTACACATCTTCTGAAAAAGTACTGAATCTCTGGATCAAAACACAGGGAAGAAGAAGCAGAGGCAAGTAAATGCATGTAAGCAGATGGATATATATAATCTGATCATCAAACATTGAAGTGCACCTATTATACAATAATTGGCAGTGTGTGTACCCAACCACCCAACAATGATAAAAATCCACCCATTCCTTATTTTCAAACCAAATCCGTCTCACTAGGCCTGTTGTTTTGATGCTCTAAGCAATATGACATCACATTGCATAGGGCGGGGCCACTGCGGCTGATTGACAGCCCTGCATTGCTATAGTTTCTCTGTTATGTTGCGTTTACCTGCTGTTTATTGCAGTAGGTACAGTATGCAAAGCAGAGAAAGTATGCGACACCTCTTCTGGAGACGGGGCAGGAATATGCAGCTCATTTAGATTTAAAGTGATACACGCAAAAAAAAGCTCTTTTTTTAGACATGCCTCAAAAATGACATTTTCAAGATGTTAGAATAAATTATCTGTGGGGTATTTTGAGCTGAAACCTCACAGACACATTCTGGGGACACCCAAATACCAATATTAAATCTTGTAAAAAAAGGGGCATAATAGGTGCCCTTTAAAGGGGTCATCGGATGCCCATTTTCCACAAGCTGATATGATTCTTTAGAGTCTTAATGAAAAGTCTTTAACATAGTTTGTTTAAAATTTTTCAATGGTATTGTAAAAAAAAATAAACAGCTATTTTAAGAGCAAGCCATTTTGTAGCATTTTGTTGCATTTTCCTTTAAATGTTAATGAGCTCTGCTGACCCCGCTGACGATTGCTATGTTCATTATCACATCCAACAACAGAAAACTTCAATAGTTAAGAAGACATTTTTTCTACATCTGATCCGGCGGTGAAACAATGGTGGACTGATGACAGTCACCCAGGGGGCGGAGCTAAGGTGAGACGCCAGTCCAGTCTGTGCTGAAACAGTACTGTCAATCAAACTATCATGGGAGGGGCCTGTTTTGTGATGTCACACAGACAGGCATCTGAGATCGACTCGATTTGAGAAAGAGGTAAAGATTTTAGTAGATAAAAAAAATGACCCCTTTAAATAGCATATAAATGAAAACCGACTAAAATTACCGAATGAAATGTTGATCCAGGAAGTGGTTTAGGATGGTGAAGAATTAGGGATGTTGATGGAAATTATCTACTCCATCTGTAGAACCAGATGGACAGTACTCTTTGACAAAATTTTATCGTCTTTGCTTTTTGTACAAAATGTTTGTTTTTCTAATGAAACTTAAGTATTTAAGTATTTAAGTATTTATATATATATATATATATATATATATATAAATAAACAATGCATGAAGCTAGAATAAAATTGTTTGAAAGCAGAGGCTCTGTTCTTTGTTTTGACATATAGTATTGCATGTTCAGATATTCGTAAAAAAAAAATATTCTGGGGGCCAAGAAAGTTTGGCTGGCAAATTTTTTTTTATGCTGGCAAGGAAAGAGTTAATTTTGAGGTGTCAGATGTGATATGATACCTAAATGCAGTCGCGTGCAGTTTATGGTGGGTTTGCCGTCTAGAGGACATCTGTAGACGTCACCTGTCTGGTGTTCACCACTGCTCTCAAAGGGAGCTCCGACCAGGAGCCTGAAATACAAGAATATCCATCCTCAAATATACAGCATGCATATTTAATCAGGGTTGATGATTCATAATTGGATGTAATAAAAAAATAGAGTTTGGCATATTTGTTTTTTCTTATGCACTATTACTGCTTTAATTGTTGTTTATATTTAAAAAAAACATTGGAGATAAATTGGTGAACAGTAGCAGATGACTCCTAACAGCCATTTCATGAGAAACACAATCGGGATCATAAGTTCAACATTCCAGCTGCGTTCCAGAGCCCCAGTCGAATCATTCACTCCCTGATAGGAGGAAAACGCCACACGAGACCAGCAGCAGGGAACTGCTAAGCAGATTTTTCCAGCTTCTGAGGTACATCTGAGACGGAGCCAGTACCATGGTAATGCTGTTCACATTGAGATCAAGACGTTTAGAGATGCGGCAACAAACCGCATCCCAGAGTTTGGCCTGTGAAATCCATTCATGGCAATGTTTACATTCCTCCACCGCCACTGCGACCTACAGCCGTGTGTTTGGAATCACAGAAATGTCAATTTGTGCTCCTGTCATATTGTCAATATTGGTAAAAAAACAGCATGAACTAGTCTAAGGTGATTTGTTGGTCTTAACTGGCCAACAAAATGGTTTTCAGTAGTCAGAATGGTGTAGTTAGATGATTTTATAGAGGTTTTGTGCACTTAATCCATAACAACTAGAACCAGCAAACTACCTTGTGCTGGTGTAAAGGTGGCTTGTTGGTTTTATCTAGCCACCAGTGTGTTTTTCATTAGTTAATATGATCTTGAGTATTTGATGGTTTTATCTACAACCATGTGTTTTGTAGCACCAAAACATTGACATCAGTCAATTTGCAAACTTGATTGATAAAACAGCATCAATCCGTCTAAGGTTTGCTGGTTTTAACTGACCACTGGAGTGTTTTCAGTTTGTCAATATGCTCTAGTTTGTTGGTTTTAGATAAGTTTTGGACACGAAACCAGCTGAGAACCGGCTTCACCAGGCTGAGAAACCAACTAAGTCCAGCAAACATCTTATGCTAGTCGTTTATCAGGCTTATTAATTTGCTGTATCCCATGGAAAACGAATGTGCCATTTTTTTTTTCACAGTTCAAAATTATTTTAGTGTGTTTCTTGCCATTTCTTTGTAATTGTTTGGGAAATGTATTAGCAAATCCTGAGTGAAAATTCCCAGTTTTTTTTTTTTTTTTTTTTTAGCATACCATAGTAGGATTTGTTTTTGCTTTAAGTCACATGTTGGATTGCATTTGTTTAGCACTCTTAGTTCCCACAATGCACCACTTTCTGAACATCAGTCATTACTGGAATGCACTGCTACTCTTTGGCACCCGTAGTGAAGGTTTAGTCTATCCTGAGGCAAAGTTATTTGAGGAATGTCAAGTTAAACCCAGTCGTTTTTCCAAGCCATCCGATGCTAACACAACATGCCAGTGCTTTCAGAATAAATTGGAGCTCAACATCTTAAAGGATGACAGACCATTCAAACAGTCCTAAACAACCTAAAGTGTCTCAGCATACTCTTAAATTAATAGTTTAGTTTTTGTTTACTAATTTTCATATCAATCCCCAACCTGTATGCTTTTATATTTTGGGTTAGCAGCAAACTATATGATTGCAAAATGGTTGAGAAACAGTGCAAAGGGTTGTATTCACTCAACTTTCAATGCACTGAATTTTGTGTTCATCTGCCTCTCTCATTTGCTTCTTTTTACAATGACTATTACTCTATAAAGACTCATACAATCAAATGATAACTGAAAGCCATAGGTTCAAACACAATCAAGAGTTGACTGATAAACTCACTAAACAGTTGCAGTAGTTTTGAGGACAGTATTTCAGTAGTCACTTCCAGTTCAACTTTTCCAGGTATGCTATATCTACTGTACATTGCGGCATATGCACTTAAAGGAAGTCATTCTCTTTTTTCTAGCACAAACACATGAACGTGCAATGCAAATTAGTCTCATTATAGTATGCACTTTGTCCACAAAAGTTTGCACTGTTTGCATTCAGATGTATGTATTTTATCCAGAGCAAGTGGCATTGCATTTACTGGGAATCGCACAGTATTTTTGGTATAAATGAGTTGTTTATATATTATATATTTTTCTGTTAAAACAGCAAGTTGCAGTTGGCTGTGTTTTGCAACACTGCCTGATATGCATAATTATAATGCAGACAGCATATGCAAATGAAAGCTAATGGCATGTTCAATTAATTTTAAGTGAATTTTCCCATGTCCCACTCAAATCCGTTTAGTTCTTTGTTGTCTGAACCGCAAAAACTGTGCGAAATCCATAGTTCTTACAAACCCAATCCAAACAGTATTTGTATGTGGTCTGAAATCTGATTAAAACTGGAATTTTAAAAATGCATTTCAGTCTAAACAGTACAATCAGATTAGTATTAGTTGTAATATCCTGGATATTGACTTCGCCGTCTGTACGAACGGATCTAATATCAGCACTTGCAAAGTGACGCTGCAGACGGTCAGCCCTGAATACTGGATTTGAAGAACTGATCGGAATTGGGTGCAAAGCCACTTTGGGTTCTTTCAGGAGCTGTAATAATACTTGTATGTGTCACTTCTGATAAAAGCATCTGCTGATGACATTAGCTAGAAACTTTGCTGAAATATAGACTGATGTTGTTCTTAATCTTGCATACTGGAACCTGTTGATGTGGATACCAATATCCCTAAAGTATACTACAAACTCTTAGTTTAAGCTCATGGGTTATGTTGAGGAAATGTATCACTGAAACAGGATCTGCAACTAGTACTTTTTAGTGTTTACCATTAATGTCAACCCATTTTATGACCATAATGTGATGTATTTCTATATGAGACAGGAGAAGAAATATATATATATTCTTATTTGGTATTGTCTTGGTTTCCAGAACAAATATTTAAATATTATTCGATCAAGATTCATATTCTTGAAAATAAAAAAATACTTAATTTATTAAGTTTTGTCTTCTGAAAAAAATAACAAAAACAACTATGTTTATAAAATAAGAAAAGAATATCTGCCAATGGGTTCAGAAAAATTGTTACAAACACAGCTTTTCTTTTCTGAAGTCATTAACTAATGGACTGGAGTGCTGTGGATTACTGGTGGATTATTGTGATGTTTTTATCAGCTGTTTGGATTATTATTCTGACGGCACCCATTCACTTCAATTGGTGATGTACTGCTACATTTCTACAAATCTGATGAAAAAACAAACTCATCTACATCTTGGCTGAACTGAGGGCGAGTACATTATCAGCAAATGTTAATTTTTGGGTGAATTATTCATTTATGTAAAAGAGAATTTAACAAAACACCCAGTCACTCTTGCATGTAAACAGAATGCACTGCAAAACAACAGGAGGTCATTTTTTGAACAGTGTGCAAAACTTAACATAATCATTTTAGATGCATGTGTTTTTATGAGCTTTATGCATTAGTGCATGAAGCAAAACAAACCTTTGATTTTAAGTGACATTCTACAGAAATGGAAAAACTGCATTCCTCTCAGTTCTGCACAGAAAATCACATTCCAGAGGGAAGCGCGCGCCACACGGTTTGTGTTGCGATGGGATGCACAGGAGGGGGTTTGGGAATTACAAGCCACAAAACACATACTTTCCAGAACTCACACTCGCAGACGGGTCGAGACAAGTTCAAATACTTTCCACTTATTTACCTGTGCACATCAAAGACCCCTCAATGCTGGGGGACTATGAGTTCTCCTTCAGCGATGACAAACCTCACGATTAAACAACAGGAAGTTGACGTCCGGATTCGGTGGGTTTGGTGCCGAGGGAGTTTGGTTAACGATCTGTATTCTTTTGTGTACCCGGGCTTTTATGAGTCAAAAACAATACCCTGTGTTTTAAAGGCTATAAACTGTGAGCATGTAATGTTTAGGACTAATTGATTAGCTTTTACATACATTACGGTAAAGACTGGCTGGGTTACAGTAATGCCATTACTGGCTTATGACGTCACATTCTGCATGGCAAATATTATACATGCATCTGGTCCTAAAATGTATGTTTAACATTGTGGACTACCTAAATCTGATTTAATTTCATGCATATTAGCATATGCAGTTTTTCATAGAGCCACATAATCAGTCAGGCTTCATAAACAGTGAACAACTGAAACATTGCATCATTTTCAAAACATTGATCCGTCAACTTCATAGTCAACTAATCATGTGATTTGCCTGACCAATAATAAATGGGTTGGAAATACAGGAGAATTAATGCACTAAAATTTAAATTGACACACATTTGGGGTGTAGAATTAACATTAAATAAAAAAAGTTCTGTTTACATACAGTATAGACTGAAAAAATAAACATTAACGTCTCTTGGTTACGAATGCTTTGGGGAAACGCCTTTGGCAAGATCAACTCTGAATATCGTGTGCAATCTGTCCAATGGAAGAGCGTGACGTCACAGGCGGTGGGACGTAGCGACCAGGAAGCTATAAAGGCATGTGCCACGCAACTGGCTTCACCTTCGAGTAGGGAAGCAAGCGCCGGCAGGGGTGCCGGGAGTATGGCTCCGCAACGCAGCGTCTCGTTCCTTTGAGGAACTAGGGTTACATTCGTAACATAGAGACGTTCCTCTTCAGGAACTTGAGCTGCATCGAGCGCTTTGGGGAACGATGTGCCAACGCTGCCAGACTACCAATCCCCTGCCTAGTGTGTATCCGAAGAGCACAGCTAAGGCAAGAGGACAGAAGAGCCAGGGTGGCTCGTATATTGAGATTGTAAAATCTGGCAAATGTAGAGGGCGTGGACCATCCCGCAGCGTTGCAGATGTCCAAGAGGGACACACCTGCTAGAAAGGCCTTAGAGGCAGCCATACTCTGCGTAGAGTGAGCCTTGGCTCCCAAAGGAAGGGGAAGACCAGAGGACTCATAGGGGACGTTGATAGCCTCGACTATCCAATGACTAAAGGTCTGCTTAGAGGCAGGGGAACCCTTTTTAGGAGGACCGTAGCAAACAAGCAATTGGTCAGATTTTCTCCACAGGGCAGCTCTGTGGACGTATGTGTCCATTTAGCTTCTCCTGGTCTGGCTCCCGAAAGGGAGGAGGGCAGAAGGCCTGCAGTACTATAGGCTGTGGTGTAACAGAGGGAAGTTTGAGAACATAACCCGCTCGAGGGTATATGAATGCTTTGGCCATACCAGGGGCAAAGTCTAAGTAGTTAGGGGCCACCGAGAGGGCCTGAAGGTCTCCAACTCTCTTTAGAGACATAATCACCAGTAACAGGGCAGTCTTAAGGGTCAGATGTCTATCTGATATATCTTGAATTGGCTCGAATGGAGCTTTACAGAGAGCCTCTAACACCACAACCAAGTCCCATGGGGGAATACGGGACCGTGCTGGAGGTCTCAGCCTCAGTGCACCGTGGAGGAAATGTGTAACTAGGGGGTGCCTACCCACTGACTGACCATCGAAAGGGACGTGGTAAGCAGCTATGGCCGCCACGTACACCTTTAAGGTGGAGTGAGTTAACCCCGCAGAGAGCCTAGCTTGTAGAAACTCAAGAACTGTACCAACTGGGCAGTTAACAGGGTCAAGCTGGCGGTCTCTGCACCATGAGGTGAAGAGTTTCCACCTCAGGGCGTACAGTTTCCTCGTAGAGGGAGCTCTGGATTGGAGGAGGGTCTCAACAACTTCAGTTGAGAGACCGGAAGCTATGAACTGTGCCCCCTCAGGGGCCACACCCACAACTTCCACAGCTCCGGGCGAGGGTGGATTATTTTGCCCTGCGCCTGAGAGAGTAGATCTGTCCTGATCGGAATCTCCCATGGAGAGCCGTCGAGGAGAGAGACCAGATCTGCGAACCATACTCAGCCCGGCCAGAATGGGGCTACTAGCAACAGACGGACCCCGTCCTGGCGTACTCTCACCAGAACTCCCGGGAGCAGAGCGATGGGGGGAAGGCGTACAGACGAAGCCTCGGCCAGGTCTGTGTCATGGCATCTAGTCCCAGTGGAGCTGGGTGAACTAGAGAGAACCAGAGGGAACATTGCAATGTCTCTTGAGTCGCGAAAAGGTCCCCCTGAGCTTTGCCAAATATCTGCCATATCTGCTTCACCACCTCGGGGTGAAGCATCCATTCCCCGGGCCTCGGCCCCTGTCTCGACAGCATGTCTGCTCCCACGTTCAATCTCCTAGGAATATATACTGCTCTTAATGAGAGGAGTTTGCTCTGGGACCACAGGAGGATCTGGTATACCAGCTTGTAAAAGGGGTGTGAACGCAGACCTCCCTGGTGATTGATATAAGAGACCACCGATGTGTTGTCGGTGCGCACCAACACATGACGGCCTCTCAGGTCTGGGAGGAAATATTTCAATGCTCGGTACACTGCTAGCATTTCTAGACAATTGATGTGCCATATCAGATAGTGACCACTCCACAGACCGCGGGCAGGGTGGCCACTCATGACCGCACCCCAACCGGTGAGGGACGCGCCTGTCGCTAGCATTACACGGCGACCAAGAGCTCCCAACACCGGGCCCTGTTTCAAGAAACAAAGTTTCTTCCATATGTCTAAGGCACGAAGGCATCGCCGCATGACCTTGATAGTTCAGAATGGATTTCCCCTCGGGGAAAACCCCTTGGTCTTGAGCCACCACTGCAGGGGCCTCATGTGCTGGAGGTCAAAAGGTATCACGTTGGACGCAGCTGCCATGAGCCCTAACAGTCTCTGAAACTGTTTGACAGTGAGTGACTGGCCTTCTCTGACTCTCTTGACTGAGGAAAGGATTGACTCGATCCGAGCAGGAGACATACTGCCTGCATCTTGGTCGAATCCCACACTACGCCTAAATAGGTGGTTCTCTGAACTGGAGAAAGTACACTCTTCTTGGCGATCACCCAGCTCCCCCATATGGGCGAGAACGACACCTCGATGTCGAACCGCCATCTGCTCTGATTGAGCTAAAATCAACCAATCGTCGATATAGTTCAGAATGCAGATGCCCTGCATACGGAGGGGTACCAGAGCCGCATCTACACATTTCGTGAACGTGTGGGGCGAGAGTGCAAGGCCGAAGGGAAGTACTCGATATTGGTAGGCTTTGCCCCCGAAAGCGAACCTCAGAAACTTCCTGTGTTGTGGAAGAATGTATATGTGGAAGTGTGCATCTTTGAGATCTATTGTGATGAACCAGTCCTCGGATCTGATTTGAGCTACAACCTGTTTGACAGTGAGCATTTTGAACTTCAGTGACATTACTGAGAGGTTTAATTGACGTAAGACTAAGATCGGACGCAACCCCCATCCTTTAGGGAAGTCGTGGCCTGGTGGTTAGAGAATCGGACTCACATTTGAAGGGTTGTGGGTTCGAGTCTCGGGCTGGCAGGAATTGTGGGTGGGGGGAGTGCATGTACAGTTCTCTCACCACCCTCAATACCACAACTTAGGTGCCCTTGAGCAAGGCACCGAACCCCCAACTGCTCACCGAACCCCCGACTGTCGGTGTAACCCCATTGAACCTCGGCGGTGGATGGCCGAACTGAATACAATAGCCTCTTTCTACTGTGTGCAGGACCCATTGAGATACATTTAGCAAGTAGTTTCCACGCTGCTAAATAATGTACTAAGGGAATCAGTCTCTCGAGACTGATCTCTGGTGTAAGAGGCCCCTGAAGGGGTGGCGAGCTACCCAGCTCTGCTACGCTCGCGGGCGGACATAACTGGGAGTAACACTCGCGGGAGACCGCTGCGCCCTGAAACACTGGCAGGGTTGGCTGACCGGCCTCCAGAGGGCACTGGGGTGAGACGGGCACCGTATAATGAGGTGGACACCCCTCTACTCCAGTAGGGGCTACCCTCAGGGTCACTGTGCCTCTGGCGTCAGGACCTCTTTGTCGAGGACTACCTAGCTTCGATAATTGTACAAAGATCTGATTTCGCTTTGGAAGTCCCCGACTCAGAGTCCCGGTCCCGACGTGGGGGAGCACGAGAGGCGACGCTTTGCTTTTGAGCCTCGCGGTATGAGGAGCTTGCCTGTGGTGTGGGTATCTCCCGCCCAGATAACCCACGAGAGCGACGAGGGAGGAAACTCTGGAATGCCGCCGACTGTTTGCGTGCCTCCTGCTGTGTCGCCGAACAGGCCCGAGGCTTGAAGCGGGGCATCCAGGAGGCAGACCCTGTCACGCTCTCTTATCTGAGAAAGGGTCAGCCATAAATGCCTCTCCGCGGCCACCAAGGCTGCCATAGACCACCCAATCATGCGAGCGTTCTCTTTGGTGACGCGGAGGGAGAGATCAGCGGTCCGTCTAAGCTCTGCAATATCGTCAGACTTGATCCCCTCTACCTCGTCTATGTCTCTCAGCAGGTCAGCTTGATATGCCTGGAGGACGGCCATAGTGTGAAGGCACGCCCCTGCCTGACCTGCTGCCACATAGCCATTGCCCATTAACATAGATGTCGTTTTTAATGGTTTTGTGGGCAAGGCCTGAGCCTTCAGAGACGACGCCGAACCAGGTGACAGATAGCACGCAAGCGTCTACTCAACCCGGGGCATCACTCTGTACCCTCGCTCATTGAGCCCCGCGACATTGCCGTAATATTGAGAGTCGGGGCCGACGAGACGGGTCGAATAAGGGTGTTTCCAATATCTCGCTATTTCTTCGTGGAGATCGGGAAAAAAGGGAAGGCTCCGGGATGGAGGTGGCTGCCTTGGCCGCAGAAACCGCTCATCTAATTTACTTTTCTGCGGTTCTAATTTTTTTCTCTGCAGGCCACTCGATTTTTAATTTATCAACTGCACGAGTAACCACCTCCAACAGCTCCTCATACTGGGGCGATAGGGGTGGTGAATCCCTAATAATAGTCTTCACATCCACCTCATTAGACAAAGAGAGGTGGAGTGTCGACCCCTCGCCCTGGGGGGAAGAAACCGATGAGCGTGCTTCCGAACCCAGGGTTTGGGTGCCGGATCTGGCAGATGAGGAAGGAGATAAGGACTGGCCCGTCTCCATACCCTCCGCAAGATCCACCTGCAAACCTCACGAGTGCAGCAGCCGCTCTGCCTCTGCAGAAGCGGGGCCAGCACAGCGGGGAACGCTGGCGAAGGCTCCCTCCTCGAAGAGAGCCCTCAGGGATCGAAGCGTCCGCATCAGCAATCATTCACAATGCCCTCCCTCGAGAGCCGACTCAGCGTGCTTCGATCCCAGGCAAACCACGCATAAATCGTGTGTATCCCCACCCATGATGTAGCGCGGGCAGGGAGGAACACACAATTTATAGCGCGATCTGGATTCGCCCTTCATATGTCTGGTCTTAGCTTTGCTCTTAGGCTTTATGTTGCTTTACTGGGACAGACAACAATAAATAAGACTCACAAGACAGACATTTTGACATTCACACACAGAGCGCTTGCTGAAAGACGCGAAGCTGAAGCCAGCTGCGTGGCACGTGCCTTTATAGCTTTCTGGTCGCTACATCACCCCGCCTGTGACGTCACGCTCTTCCATTGGACAGATTGCACACGATATTCAGAGTTGATCTCGCCAAAGGCGTTTCCCCAAAGCGCTCGACACAGCTCGAGTTCCTGAAGAGGAACATAGTGTTTCCTACTGGTTTGCTTTTTGCATCAGTTTTTTTATAACATTTTTTATGTTTTGAAAATACATACAAAAAATGTTTGTTATTGATTAAGCTCACTTTGCAAAGACAGCATGCACAACCAATAAGATATCTGTAAACATTCTTGACTTCCTATTAATTATAATCTATTAATTATAATCTATAACACTGAAATTGTAAGACTAAATGTCCACAGTTATGATTCACTTTCTACTATAAACATTTGTTATTGGTTGTGAATGGTTCTGTGTATTGCTTCTTAATTTCCGATGAATTTGTGCAGATGCAACTGAAGTACGTCGCATCGGGAAAACCGCAGTTTGATTTACTTCAGTGAGAGCGATACGTCTTCCTGCGTGGAGAGAGTCGAGGCAGATTCTCAGACTGTGTGTTTGCCAGCAGACAGCAGAACCATGAGTACACTCGCATTTCACAACAGTATTTCATCAGGAAAAAATGATGGATGAAACTATGCAAGAAACTCAACTTCTGCCTTTCTCTATAATGTCTCGATTGTTTCTTCTAGGCAGCCATGAGAGAGAAAGCAACTCGAGACGTTTCTCCTTTAGGAAAAAGTCAAACTGTGCTTAGATGTGCCAAATTATAAAAGTCAGAGATCTTTAATATGAACTCATACATTTCTCAGCAAATGCTCTGAGCAGCTCTACATTCATTTTATAGTTCTGTACTTATACTGTGTGACAACCAATGCCTCATTTGTGCCTTTTTTTTTTTAAATTCCTCACACATTTTAGAAGAAACACGATGTGGATTCTTCAGAGAAACATGGCTGCGATCTCCATTACGTACCATGAGGTATGAAAGAGCAACATCAGAGCTGTAAAATGTTCATTTGGGAATGTTTTCTCAGGCCCATGAAACTCAAACTGGGAATATAAAATCAAGGTTGCCATCAGGTTTGCATACAGAGCTGGTTTAAGATAATCTTTACAGATCAGTTTCTGAAGATGCAGTCTTACCATTTCTGCCCGTCTGCCTCGTGTTGTTGAACTGTATATCCAAACTGAGCCTCCTCCGAACCCTTGATGATTTTAGCATGTCTGGTGTCAATATTAAAGCAGGTCCGCCGCCCTGAAATAAACCCAAACAACCTTTCAATTTAATTCAGTTGGCAGTAAATTGATTAAAGTCATGGAAAACACTTCCCTATTTGTAGACTGTTACATGCTATGCAAAACTATTTTTTTTTTGTAATGCATCATTTTTCAGGTTTTTTTTACGTAAATCATTCTTAGGGTATATATTTAACATTTTTCTTCTAAAAACTTTTTTTTTCTGTCTGTTGACAGTATTTTCTGATATACGGAGTGATAAAAAAACTGAAATCCAAAATCGCCATGAAAACCTTTAACTCTTAAAGTTCATCAAAATGAAAGAAAACTGATCTTCTAATGTGATCACTAACGTAACGATGCTTGTCTTAGCAAATGATTTTTGGCATAAACACTGTGAAACTGCAGCACTCACATTAAGAGTCTGATAAAAGGTCTAAATGTTACAATACGTCTAAAGAACTCTTATTCTATTCTTGTGCTGTTTTAAAGGAGGCACAGTTTATCTCACATAGTTCATAAAGATGATAAACAGTCAATGAGACCACATGAAAGAGCAGGAGGGAAACACTGAAGCTAAACGCCATCGGCAGCACATATCAAAGTGAATTCTGATGTCTGGACGGACATTCACAGCCTCTGGATTTCATTTAATGTTCATCAGGAAAGGTCACTTGGATGGGAAGCAAGAATATGGTATCATAGAAGTGATGTCACATCGCCTTTCGAGTTTAATTTCCTGGGGAAACGTTTCCCTTGACAGGAAAAAAAAAGTAAAAAGGATCAGTCACATATAGCCACATCTCTATATTCTTCTGTTTTTCTCAGCAGGGTGAAAAGTCCCAAAAAGAAAGAAGCGCAGGATGAAAAGTCATCACACTTAAGAAGACGCAGTGGCCTGTTGTGCAGCCAACAAAAAATTAAAATATGTTCCTCACATTCACAGTCTGAGTGATTGGAATGC
This sequence comes from Carassius carassius, assembly GCF_963082965.1. Taxonomy (NCBI): domain Eukaryota; kingdom Metazoa; phylum Chordata; class Actinopteri; order Cypriniformes; family Cyprinidae; genus Carassius; species Carassius carassius. The sequence goes on from NC_081797.1 coordinate 2,105,275, forward strand.
GTTTTGGAGAGCGTCGTTTTGTCTTAAAGACAGGAATGTTCTGGCCTCAATACAAGATATAACACTAGTTTTTGTGGTGTAATGTGTTACCACAGAAAATAATATTCACTTATCCATCAGATTTGCTAAAAAAAAAAAGTTAAATCACGACTATGGGGTCATGCACTTTGAAGGTTTTTGAAGTGAAGCTCTTTTTCTTAACCATTGAATGAATTCTTGCTGACTAAAATGGTTTTTGAACTCTAAAGCATCATTTTAGACAACTGATCTAGGCCACTAAAATTTGGTCTGTTGGCTGTCCGTTAACATTTCGGCTCATTTCAGCATGGAAGTGCCAAGAACATGCTGGATATTTTTGCTGGTGTTGTGCTAGTCGCAGTTCTAGACTGATGCTTTTGAGCCAATCACCTGAGTCGTAATGTCATGTGACCTAAAAATTCTAGAGCCACAGGAAAATGCATTTTTAATGCATATTCGTTTTTTTATATTTAGAACCATTTTTATTTCGGTTTTAGTACTTCACCTTGAAGTCTACAAGATTGTTGCACTGTATTATGGGATTGCCTTTCCATGAAGGATTTAAAATGCTGCAGCTTTGGGAAAGGGGCTACTGGAAAGAAAACTTAAAGTATTAGTAAACCAGCATGACTAGACTGGCAGACCTGCTAAAACCAGTTTAGTTCGAGGTTTGTTGTATCTGTGTTACAGAAGGGACGTGATGGGTTTATCTCAGCTCTTTCAGACAAGCTCTGGCTTTGGATGAGAAATGAATCCGCACGACCAACACTTCGGGCCAGAACTGAACCAGACGTTACACTCACATGGCAAGTGACGGCGTAAAATTCCAGCATGGTAAAGTCTTTCCCGAAAGTTTCTGGGAAAGTGCTCTTAAATTTGAAGGATTGAACAGGTGGCTCTTCTGACTCATCCAAGTCTCTAGATATGACCCAGGTCCATCTGTAAATGTATTTGTCAAGTGTTTTTTCACCTGTTTTATGATCCAGCAGGTGAAAATCGTAGTCTAATCACTTAAGAAAGTAACAGCACACCTCTCCTCAAAAAAACTTGTGTGTCTGGCATCCAAATGCATTAGAGGGCATAATTAGGCCAGTTTGGGAAATATTGGGGGGAAAAAACTCTGTCTGAGGAAAAACAAACTGTGTTTTTGATTAAGCTGAAAGTAGGTTAAAATCTGTCAGATGGATGCTATTTTCTCCTCATTACTCAACAGGCCCAGACACTTCCGGTGTCATCAGCCAATCAGATCGCTGATCACCGAGAGAAACATCCCTGCAAGCATTTAGATTTAATGCACCACAGTGATGTCAATAAATATGTTCCTTCTTCTTTCACAAGTGTTTTGAACTAAGGACTATGCCACTAGTCATTAATGGGTGGAGAGCAGGAGTTGGGTCCTTTTTTTCACAAGCATTCCATAAATATTTCTTGCCTCAGACGTACTTTTTCCACATTGAGTCGTCTATTGTTTTTAAATGACAGTGTTTTAAGAGCTCATGCACTCAGAGACGCACGTAAACAGTGTAATACATCTGCCCCCTGCTGGATGCCACATGCAAACACATCGCTGAAAGAAAGACGCATGTTGCGCTAATGGTCCTGCAAATCCAAACCATACATTACTGCTTTTTCAGGACAGAGTGACCGTTTTATTCTTTCTGACTCGCTGTGTATGCTAATTAAGCAAATTAAGGCATGCAGCTACAAAAGGTTTGATTTTATATTCTATTTAGCCTAATACGTTCAATTTATTTTGTACAGATTATGAATATTGCAACTCTTTTGGGAGCCGCAGCTCTTGGAAATCCGTCTAGCTGAAGTTCTGGCAGGTCTAGATCGGATCGATCTCTATTTATGAGCTAAGACTTGAGGTAACCACTTCTCAGCTCATTAAAAATACCTTATGGCAGGATTCAGTTCGCCAGAATTTATCTTCTCTGCATATGGTAATCGAACCCATGCATGACATGTGCTCTCCTGTGTAGGTCCATTAGATGAGCGAGTGTGTGTGTAAGTAGATCCAGATTGTGTGTGTGATCCAGGAACTAGATCCTGCTCATTAAAGTCCATCTGGATGACGGTCACACAGTTCCTCTAGAGTTCCTCCATTATCAGCCTGACGAGACCCGCTTACAAAAATCTGTTCGAAGAACGTTTGCTAACGTTCCATTTCATTTTGGAACGTTTTTGATTGATTATGCAAGTATTATGGGAACGTTCCATTTCAGCATGTTACAACGATTTGGTGTTACTTTTGAATTTTCTTTGAACGTTCTGAAACAAACAAACAAACAAAAAGGACTATGTTCTTTGACGTTCTGTTTATGGAAGAATTTTTGTTCATGACTTTGGGAGAACCTTGCCAGAACGTTGCCTGTTATTTGAGATTCACTTTACTGAACCTGAAATCAACTCATATGACAAGCCCCAAATCGCAAGCAACTTTTACAAAAAAAAAAAGAAAAAAGAAAAAGAAACAAGATTACCTAAAGTATAAATATAAATACTACGCTGCATATTTCAGAACTTATAAAGCATAGAAGTTTTGAGTTTCATCATGCTTGTTAAATAAAAATAACCTCTTGAATATCTCATAAAAATACTATTCTGGACAGCAGTAAGATTAGAATAAAGAGCAAATCAAGACAAAAAGAGAGAAAAATACCAGTGATCTCTCCAACTGCAGCGAGATCTCAATATAATCTTATATGTTTCTCATGAAATAATCTAAGCATTTTCACATTCATTTTACAGCTCTCTATTCTTACTGGATGACAACCAAGGAACCCTAAAGCAAAAATAATGTACTTGTTTTAATCAGATTTATCTCTCTTGTGGAGACTGTTTTATCCTCAGAGTCTAAGCACACAGACAAACATGCTTGCGTAAACTCACACACACTCACACACACTCACCTGGCATCAGAGCGGCGACGCACAGCAGAAAGATGCAAGTGTACTCCATCCGTTCATACATGAATGGGTCAGTGTGTGTGTGTGTATCAGGTCCTCACAGCAAGAGCAGACAGTCGGGTCTGATCGAGTCCTGAACCGCAGCAGAACTACATCTGAGGAGGAGGAGCTGACCGCTGACTCGAGGAGGAGGAAGAGCAGTTTGAGCAGGTACCTGACTGGCTCCCACATACTCTCTTCTCTTACAGCTGTTGTACCTCTCTCTCCAGATGTGCAGCCGTGCAAAATAAAGTTCTGCAGCTCTCAGGACTCCACATCTGTCGGAAAACACTACACACGTTGCTGCCAGAGCTTAACGGACTGCAATAACATTGTGATTTCCACTCCATGCATGCTTTAAAAACCCCAAGAAATCAAAACTGTGGCTGTAGGGTTATTCTATTGTGGCATCAAGCTTTAAAACACATATTTTGGGGAGTTCTGAATCTATAATTAAACTTAATGCATAAAGACAAGACACCACAGGTGAGTAGGAGGGGAAAAAAAACAAATTTTAAGCAAACTTATAATACTTGTAATAAAAAATAACTTGCAATACTTTTTTAAAGTTTTAAAATAAATTTCTGAGATTTCTGAGAGTTAAGTTTAAATATGCTAGTGATGCATAATTAATATGCACTCATTTGCTAACATTTCCAGAACATGAATCTGAACACTTTATGAAGCCAGGTTTAAAATTCTTGATCAGTTTGGTTAACATATAATAGTTACATGTTAGAAGTTAATCAGAAAATACTGCCATCAGCCAGAAAAAAAAAAAAAAAAAATCCCCGATGTTTTAGTAATACAATTTTTACGAAATCAGGGGAATAATATACGAACTAAGTTAAGTTAGGTATTAGTAAGTGCTTCTAAAGTGCAAAATCAAACTTTAAGATATGTATTGTATTTGAAATTTGCAGGTGCAAATAGATAAAATGCAATAGTAAAAAAAAAGCAAATAATATTAACAATCCCCTTTATAAATACATTCAGAATATAGATAGGAATAAAACGGTACATGTTGATGTATGTGATATAAGTGCTGTTGATTTTTTTGAGAAAACAACTTTTAAAGATATGCATTGTGAATGAAATCTACAGACACAAGTGATTAAAGTGCAAAAATGCACTTAAAAGTGAGCGGTGCATGCAAAAAACCTTGGAACCAGAACAATGCAATGATTAGTTTGTGGTTTTGTTTGTTAAATGAGGGAAGCCAAAGTACACAGATGAGTATCCTGGAAGCTGGTGAGAGGGATATGAAACAGCGACAGCACCAAAGATGCTGCTGATTAGCCGTTCACCGTCATGCGGTGACTCCAGATGTGACCAGATGTTTGATAACGAAGCAGGAGCTGATTAACTGCAGACACGGTCTTAGCTGTAAGTCTCAGACGAATCAACTTCCAGTACACAGGAAAACCAACTGAAAAGCTGCATGAGTTTCTTCTGTGGAATACAAAAGACACCCAAAAGAAGTACAGTGGGTGTCAAGATCCTGAAAATCATGATAGTTTAATCTGAGGAACAGACACACATTTATATCTGAATTCAACTATGCTTTTTTTATAGTTACTGCTCTCACCTTTCATTGTTTGGATTTTTTTTATATTATTTGTGCCCCACAGAGAAATAAAATTATACATGTGTGACCATGGACCTCAAAACCAGTCATAAATTTCTTTGAAATTGATTGCACATCATCTGAAAGCTGAATAAATAAGATTCTTTATATATATATATGGTTGAATTTGAACGTGCAAATATATATATATATATATATATATATATATATATATATATATATATATATATATATTGAGAAATATTGAGAAAATCACATTTAAAGTTGTCCAATTGAACTCCTTAGCAATGCATATTTTAAGCTAGTTAAAATTGTAAAAAAATTATGATTGCAGTAACATTGCATAAAACATTACGACTTTCATATTTCTTAAATATGATATTTTATCACTTGTTTTAGTTAAAAAGTACAAAAAATTTGATTGCATTAAATATATCTTTAATAGAAGATTGTTTTCAAAATAAGCGAAAACAGGTAAATATATTCCAGATATAATGAGAAAGATGCAACGGAAACACACCTGAATATCTTAGTGCTGTTGTCTTGTTTTAAAGATTTTAAAATATTTTAATAGAAAAAAATTAAAAGAAAAAGTTTTTTTGCATGTTTTTTGCATTTGCCAAAACAAGAAGTGACTAAGAAATTGGAGGGCAAATGTAAAAAAAAAAAAGGCATTGGAAATAAAAGATTCTGGAATATGGATTAGCAGACGTCAGGCCACTATAAACCTTTAAATCTAGACTTTGTGGGTGTGTTTCAGCTCATAATGTTCACAGCCAGAAACTGCTGCAATTAAACCTGCGTCAAATGAACTCACCAAACCTCAAAATGAATCAGATGTGCTAAAATAAGATCTAACAGCCACATCACACAGAAGAGAAGTCAGTCTGAAACATGAGCTCATCTGTGTCTTTATTACAGTAAATCCAGGACAGGACAGGAAGGGCGTCATTGAGCAAATCACTCAAAGTTTGGCGTATATTTCTCTCCTCCGGGCCAGACGGCATGAAGAAGGAGTTGTGTTTGCCAGATCAGGTCTGTCTCACAATGAACCCTGAAAATACATTTAATTCCGGAAATGATTCATTACTGGCCACATGAGGGCATCATATCACTTTTGATTTGTGTCCTGATTGACTTTCACTCATTTAGCAGAGGCTTTTATGCAAAGCTTTCATTCAGTCCTTGATTAGATATTATCAGAAGGACCCATACTTTAAAGGAGGAAGATGTTATAAACGTTATACTGTGTATGAAAACGCTCATTTTGAAGCTGGATAGAAAACAGTACGCCCAAAACATCAGGTGAATGCATTTCTAAATTAAGTTTTAGTCTTCAAAACATCAAGTTTATTTAAGTACAAATCAATGTTTGGAGTCATTCGTCATAATTCACCCCATATTTAACTCAGCATTTTACATTGTCATGAAATGAATGAAGTAAAAAAAAAAAAAATCTACATTTTGACCTTTTTCCTGCGAGATGCACCTGTGAACTGAACACACAGATGTATCCAGCACATGTTAAAGAAGATCAGAGCTGAATTCTGCATGACAGTCAGACACTGCATGTGTTATATAATCACCAGAGAGAGAGAGAGAGAGAGAGAGAGGGAGGGAGAGGGAGGAGTCGTGTGTGTGTGTGTATGTGTGTGTGTGTGTGTGACTCACACACTCAGCAGCAGCAGCAGCAGCAGCAGCAGATGTGTGTCATTTACTCTCTCTGTCTTTCTCTTCATCATCTCCAGCAGCAGAAGACCATTTGGAGCTCAAAGAGAGCAGATCTTCATGACCAAAGGCAAGGTAAGAAGACTGACACGAGATAGAAATGGTCAGGAACTAGTTGAGTCTACAGCTAAAAGAGCAGGTTTCCCAGAGAAAATGTAAAGAAAATCATGGAAATTATTATTATTTTTAAAATATTTTTACAATGAATATATATTTTTTGCACAATTCTTTCATGAATAAAAATATTATAATATAATATAATTGTATTTTGACGTTATATTATAAATATAAAAAGCTTATTTTTTATAGTGAACATTTTATAAAATATTTTTTCAAGTCTCATATTTTAATAGTATTTTTTCTTTTTCATGAGTAAAAAGTTTATAGTATGATCTAATATAAATATATTTACCAGATTACAGTATATTATGGATAACATTTTTTAAATAATTAATATATTTTTTATTTAATGCCCAAAGATATTATATTTTAGGACCATATTTTATAATGAATATATATATTTTTATTTATTTTAGATATATTTTCTCTGCACGATATCACCAATAAAATCTTTATTATTTACAAAGTATACACAATATTATAAAAAATTACCAAAGCTTCCATATTTGGCTTTATTTTGTGAGCTATATGTAATGCAAAGTAATATTCTTATCTCATTTTGTAGTAAAACATATTTAAACACCAACATTTTTCTTGTTTTAACCATACGGCTCATTTTATCACAATAATGCTTAATACAAAAGTGGGGTAAAAATAATAATTATTACCTGAATTCAAGTCTTTTTGCTTAGTAAATGCATCTTGTTTTAAAGAAATTTTACTAGTTACAAAAATACTTTTTTTTTTGCAAGTATTAAAATGAATAAACATCAACTATGAATGTGTATGAATCATTTCTCTTTCCTCCACTGCTCTAGTCACAAAAGTGAGTTAAATAGTGCTTGTCGTGCATTCAGTGGTGCTCATGTTGTCTTCATATGAAGATATTAATATAATGCACTTCCCTTCTTGAGCAGAGGGTGCGGATGGATTCCCATTGTGTTGAGGCAAAGCAGGAATTGAGCTGAAACAATAGCAAACAATGAAAACAACACAAACCACAGGATGAGAGAATCACACAAGAGTCTTTTACTAGTCAGAGTCATTTTTTTGCATTTCCATGTGATCATATCCCTCTTTTTAGTCACTGTTAGTCAGGTTAGACTTATAAAGGAGCGTGAAACATTGACTCTGTGTTTCTCTTCATCTGCTAAATAGGCTGAAGAAGATTATCTTTCTTCTGCCTGATTAAATACTGGAGTTACACAATCTTTGCCGTCCGTGTGACTGCATCGTCACCCGCGTTAGAGAGAGAAAATGGGTCATGTTCTCTGTTTGATCGCTGACGTTACAACCTGTGGGATGTGGCATCTGTCAAACTCTGCATCCCGTTAGAAACCTCAGAAGCATTCATTAAACAGAAGCATGCAAGAACTGTTCAACTGAGTGCATATCATGGGAAAAAATGAGATCATTTTCTGGGATTAAATGTGAATAATGTGTCACTATAAATAGATTGTGTGTGTTACTGGTGCTGCTGGTTCAGTGTGTGTAACCAGTGCTCTCTCGCTGTGTTTGGATGCAGATGTCGTGGCACTCCATGTACAGAAGCTCCAAGTTCCGGCATGTTTATGGAAAAGCGGGAAGCAGGGAACAATGTTACGAGGGAATTCCCATCACTCACAGTGTCCATGACAACCACTTCTGTGCAGTAAACCCCAAATTCCTGGCCGTGGTCACCGAGAGCGCGGGAGGAGGAGCGTTCCTGGTTATCCCGCTTCATAAGGTAAGAGTTACCACCTAACCGTACTCTGCTGACCAAAACTGCTGAAGCATAATCCTACTGTGTATACTTTAACTATTATGATCAATTATACAACTAAGCATAACCAAACTGTACATACTGAAATATATTACTGTAGGTTAAATATCTTAACAGCTATGCAACTAAAGCATAATAACTATACTGTTTATACTGAAACGTATTAGTTTAACCATGCAATTGATTAAAGTGCTGTAATGTGCATATTAAAGTAGTTACACCAACTTTTTGTCTGCACACTAATTTGATTTCAACCATCCGGTCAATTAAAACATATTCATACTCTTCATGCTAAAATAGACTAGTGTAACCAATCAAAGTGAAGTCATACTGTGAAAACTTTTCGGCTGAAGCATAACCACTCTGTGCATATTAAAACTAGTTTAACCAATCAATTACAGCAAAGTCATACTGTGCATACTAAAACAAACTAGTTTAACCAGTCAACCAAAGAGTAATCCTATTGTGCACATGAAAACAAACTAGTTTAAACAGTTACTCAGTTGAAGCATAACCATACTGTGCATACTAAAATAAACTTGTTTAACTAGTTGAACGGTCATGGGACTAAAGCATAACCACACTGTACAATACATACTCAAACAAACTAGTTTAACCTTTCAATCAGTTATAGTGTAGCTGTACTGTCCATATTAAATCTAGTTCAATCATCCAATCAACTCAAATACATTCATACTGTTCACACTAAAAGAAACTAGTGTAACAAATCAAAGTAAAATCATACCGTGAATAGTAAAACAAACTAGTTTAACCAACTGTATTGTGCATACTAAAACATTTTAAACAACCAAAGCATTGTCATATTGTACATATGAAAACACACTAGTTTAACCAACTTTTAAACGGAAATATAACTGTACTTTGCATACTAAAACCAACTAGCTTGACCAACCAAATATAAGTGACCATCATACTGTGGATGTGAAAACAAACTAGTTCAACAACATGAAGCATTACTTTACAGAAACTAGTTTAACCATACAATTAAAGCAGTCATACTGTGCATATGGAAACAAACTAGTTTAACTAAACTATCCAACTGAAGCATAACTATAGTGTGCATACTAAAACAAACTAGTTTAACTAACTTTTCATCTGAAGCATAAATGTACTGTGCACAACTAGTTTCCAAATGAAACTTACTAGCTTTCCAAATGAAGCATAACCGTACTGTGTAGATTGAAACAAACTATCCAAATAAACTAAAACAATCTAGTTTAACCAACTTTTCAACTAAAGCTTCAGCATACTGTGCAAAACTAAAACTAGTTTAACCAACCAATCAAGGCAAAGTTATATTGAACATGCTAAAACAAACTAGTTTAATCATACTATCAGTTAAATTGTAGTTGCATACCAAGTGAAGCATAATCATACTGTGCAAAACTAATCTAACCATCCAACCAATTATAACCATTCTGTGAATACTAAAATAAAGTAATTTGACCAACCAATTGAAGCATAACTACTTTCTACATACTAAATATTGTTTAAACATCAGATGATTTGAAAGGATAACTACAGTGTGCATACTAAAATAAACTAGTCTAACCAACTAATCATTTAAAGCATACTGTTTATATAACAAGCTAATTTAACTGGATAAGTGAAGCCAAATCTTACTGTGAGCAGCCTAATACTGTCAATGCTAAAATGAAGTAACTTAACCAACCAGCTGGAGCAGAATCATTTTGTACCTACTAGAAAACAACTGGTTTAACATCCAATTAACTACAGAATAACCCTTCTCTATATAATGAAACCTTTCTCTATATAATGAAACTAACTCGTTTAATTAACCATTAGGAGGGAGTCACCGTTCAGTATGCAAAAGTACTAGTTTATCCATCCATCCAGTGAAAGCACAGAACTAGAACTAACTGGTGTAATGTTTTGGTCTCAGTACTATCATAGTAAGTGATATTAGAGACAGTAGTGATCCATAAGCGTGTGTCGAGTGTTTGGAGGATGTATTGATATCAGTGTCTCTTTGAGTGATAGATGGAGAAACGTGTGACTGGTACAGATACTCAATCAGCCCTTTGTTAGACTTCTGAGACTAGTTAGTTCAGTCCTCAAGTGCACACGCGCTACTGAGTCAAAACCACATCAGAAATCTGTTTTATCAAACTTAAGCGAGCGTAGTGAATCAAATGATTTACTGTTAGAAAATTAATACTAGTTAAGGTAATGTGGCTGCTTAGATTTCTGTGGAACCAGAAAGAATAGATTGTAGCGCCGCCTTCTGGTAGAAATAAGAACTGAAATATTGAAAAAAAAAAAATAGAGAATGAGAAATAAAAACACTATATTGCAGGGTGACAAAATACAGTTTAGTTAAAACACAGCGGGGCACATATGAGGTAAGTTGTCAGTTGCACAGTTTTCTCCAAAAAAGTTGAGAAAAATACCTTATTTGTAAAAATGTAAGACTATGCCATCTTCTCCTGCATATGATATGTGTATTAAAATTTGTTATTGGCTATTTAATTGGCTTTTTTTATGTTGTCATTTTGGTTTTTCAACGACATTTAAACTGTAAAACAATTATGAAACATGAAATACAGATTGAAATGCATAAAAAAGAACAATATGGCATGCAATAAATAAATATATAAAATAATCAAAAGAAAATGAAATAATGGAAACACTGGTTTCTCAGTAACTAATGAATACATAATTCTATTTAATATTTGTTTTAAAATATTATTTAGCTTTGATTTATTTTTTTCGGTTTTAGTAACTTCAGTAGTTCAACCTAAACAGATTCTATTTCAGTAAGTTTCCAAGACAATGTTTTTAATTAAAACTTTTAATTAATTCTTAATAATTATTAATTTTTTGATATTACATTTTTATTTGATTTTATCTTTATTTAAATCAATAAAAATGATGTAAATATTTTTGATCTCACTTTAACTAAGTTATAAAACCTATTGTATGTGACGACTTGCCCCGACCTCACATTAATGAATACTGTTATAAAGTGATTCGTGTCTTAATTTATGTCAGTGTTGTGTTATTATATTAACCGATAAAAAAGCATATGAGATTGGTATTTAGTTTGACAGATACCAGCATACAACACCACTGCTAGAGAACACATTTGACTAGTGAGATCTAAGCAAATTTCCCGTGTGACAACTAGCCCCGGTCTGAATATGAGCTCATGTCCCTCAGCCGGGGAGAATAGACCCTCATCACCCAAAGGTCTGCGGTCACCAGGGCAGCGTGATGGACATCAAGTGGAGTCCGTTCATGGACAACATCATCGCGTCCAGCTCCGAGGACTGTACGGTGAGAGTCCAACCAGTGAACTCTGATGATTAGAGCGACGACATTTCTGCCAATGCAGCTGTGACCTTTGACCCCCAGGTGAGAATCTGGCAGATTCCTGACGGCGGTCTGAGGAGGAACATGACCGAGGCTCTGATGATCCTGATTGGTCACAGCCGGAGGGCGGGGCTTATCGAGTGGCATCCCACCTGCAGCGGCATCCTGCTGAGCGCCGGATACGACTGCAAGGTCACCTCGACCACCAGAACTAACTCTGACTAACCCACAGTGAGCTGAACGACAGACCCGTGATGTTTGGATGTTTTTGATGACAGATCGTGATCTGGAACCTGGAGGAGGGCGTGGCTGTGAAGATGATTGACAGCCATCCAGACGTCATCCTCTGTATGTCCTTCAACACTGATGGAAGTTTACTGGCCACCAGCTGTAAGGATAAGAAACTGAGGATTATTGATCCACGTTCAGGGAAAGTTCTTCAGGTGAGAGCAGACGTCATATACCACAAACCAAATAAGTGTTGTTTTTGTGTATTCTGATTTGAATATATATATATATATATATATATATATATATATATATATATATATATATATATATATATATAATAGTTATCTTTAAATGTTTGTATTTTAAAATGAATAAATTATATATTTGATATTTTTAATGTTATATTTAAAATATTTTAACCACAATTGTTTGTTTAATTAAATATATTAAGCTGGAAATAAAATATATTTTTGTGTTATTCTAATTGGTGTCTTAATCTAATTTATAATAAATATACAAATATATATTTAACTCAATTTAATTATATTTTATTTGTCATTAATGCGATTCGGTTTCATATTTTTTATTTAAAATAAAACATTATATAATATTGTTATTTTTTTTTTTTATATATTTTAGCTACACATTATATTTAACCATACATATTTGTTTAATTAAATTTATTATGTTGTAAACAAATTCTATTTTTGTATTTTACCAATTGTGTGTCACAGAATAATTTTTTTTTATAATAATAATATTTTTTTTGTTGTTGTTTATAATAAATATATACAAATAAATATATTTGAATGTATTTTAAAATAAACAGTTCTATTATATAATGTAGTTAATATATAAAAATTTTATATTACTATATATTAATAAAATATATCTTATATATTATTTAAATAGTTTTAATAGTTATAAAATTAAGTAGTTAATTGTTTTAGATGTATATATTAACTACATAATATTTTGGTTAAACTAGTTTATATTTTATTATGTTTGTTTAACTAATTCTATTTTGTCAGAAATACATGTACTTTTTGCATTATTATAATTTGGTATTACTAAATTATATATTTTTTTTTTTATTTATAATTTTGTATATTATATATATATATATATATATAATTTATTTAAATGCTACCTATACATTATATTTAACTGTTCATGTGTGTATAATTCAATATATTTTGTTTATATGTAAACATTTTTTGCATGATAAATACATGAATATCTCTATAGTTTAACTAAAGACATATTTATTTAAAAATGTACATTTATTTTTACATTTTTACGTTTATATTTGAACCGATCCTGCTTGTTTAAGTCTGTATACTGTGTTCATTGGAACAGGAAGCAGACTGTAAAAGCACCCGAGTGAACCGCGTGGTGTTTCTGGGTAATCTGAAGCGTGTCCTCACCACAGGCGTCTCCAGGTGGAACACTAGACAGATTGCATTGTGGGATCAGGTAGGGTGTAAACTGTTCTCTAAACAAGAATAAGTCATCAGACTCCTTCAGACATTTGTGGAAACCTGCAGGAGGATCTGTGCGCTCCCATCACAGAGGAGGAGGTCGACGGTCTGGCCGGAGTCCTCTTCCCCTTCTATGATGCTGACACACACATGCTTTATCTGGCCGGGAAGGTGAGCGAGTCTGCAGTTAAACATCTGAATCATGCAGGGCTGTGGCTCATCTGACTGTGGAGATGCTCTGACCTCCACAGGGAGACGGAAACATCAGGTATTACGAGGTGAGTGCTGAGAAACCCTACCTGCAGTTCCTGATGGAGTTCAGATCGCCGGCTCCGCAGAAGGGTCTGGGTGAGTTACTCTCACCAAATCAGCCTGTAGTCTCCATGCAAATTAAGTGGCAAGGCTTGATCAAAATTGAATGCTTATGAACACATTTAATTTGTTTTATTTTATTAGCGAATTGGTTTAGAATTCAAATATTAGTATAAATCTTAATAAATAAATTTTATGGTGTTTCCCAATTTTTCAAGCATTGCTTCAGTTATTATTGAGTAAAGTTAAATGACAATAAAATCTATAAGAAACATAAAAACATTTTTTTTTGAAGAAGAAGAAAACTGAAACTGAAATACATGAATAGTCAAATAAAATAAATTAAGTAAATAAATATATAATATAGTGCTGTTACAAAATTAAATGTGATTAATCGCATCCAAAATAAAAGTTTCTGTTCACGTAATATATGTGTGTGTGTACTGTGTATGTTTATTATATAAGCACACATACATACATGTATATATTTTAAAAATATTTACATGTGTATATTAATATTCATTAAAAAAAAAAAAATAAAAATAAAAAAAAAAAAATATATATATATATATATATAAATATATATATATATATATATATATATATATATATAATTTTTCTACACCAATTAGAATAACATAAAAAATATATTTTATTTCCAACTTAATATATTTATTTAAAGAAACATTTGTGGTTAAAATATTTTAAATATAACATTAAAAATATCAAATATATAATTTATTCATTTTAAAATACAAATATTTAAAAATAACTATAATATATATATACTGTATATATATATACATATATTCAATATATAAACATAACATGTTTTTATGAAATATATACATGCATGTGTATTTATATATAATATAATAAAAAATATACACAGTACACACACACACAGATATATTATGTGAACAAAAAAATAAATTAATGAATGTATAATGTTATACAATTAAAAACTAAATTAAATTATATGGTGTTTTGCTTCAGGTTTTTAAGTTTTTATTCAAGTAAAATAAAATCATATACAGTTTTTAAAGA